>NC_044033.1:226549236-226634698 GCF_901765095.1 Microcaecilia unicolor | reverse complement strand
CCAAACAGGACTATTATATCCAACTGACCAACTCTCTTGGCTCTAATCCTCGACTTCTCTCACCACATTGAACTCTCCTCCTCAAGGTGCCCCCTCCCCCAACTCCCCCTTCACTATCTCCTCAGACCCTTGCTGAATTCTTTCACACCAAGGTTCAAAAGATAAACCTTGCTTTCTCTACCTCACCAGCTCTCCCTCCACTAGTCCGTTCCCCTCTCTCTCCTTCCCCTCATTCCCTTTCCTCCTTTCCTGAAGTTACTATTGAGGAAACTACACTTCTCCTTTCTTCCTCAAAATGTACCACCTGTTCCTCTGATCCCATTCCCACCCACCTTCTTAATGCCATCTCTCCTACTCTTATTCCTTTTATCTGTCACATTCTCAACCTCTCACTTTCCACTGCGACTGTCCCTGCTGCCTTTAAACATGCTGTGGTCACACCTCTCCTTAAGAAGCCTCACTTGACCCTACTTGTCCCTCTAATTACCGACCCATCTCCCTCCTTCCTTTTCTCTCCAAATTACTTGAGCGTGCTGTTCACCGCCGCTGCCTTGATTTTTCTCTCCTCACATGCTATTCTTGACCCATTACAATCTGGTTTTCGCCCTCTCCACTCAACCGAAACTGCGCTTACTAAAGTCTCCAATGACCTATTACTGGCTAAATCCAGAGGTCAATATTCCATCCTCATTCTTCTTGATCTTTCCGCTGCTTTTGACACTGTCGATCACAGCATACTTCTCGATACCCTGTCCTCACTTGGATTCCAGGGCTCTGTCCTTTCCTGGTTCTCTTCCTACCTCTCCCTCCGCACCTTTAGTGTTCACTCTGGTGGATCCTCTTCTACTTCTATCCCTCTGCCTGTCGGCGTACCCCAGGGTTCTGTTCTTGGTCCCCTCCTCTTTTCTATCTACACTTCTTCCCTTGGTTCATTAATCTCATCCCATGGCTTTTCCTACCACCTCTATGCTGATGACTCCCAAATCTACCTTTCTACCCCTGATATCCACCTTGCATCCAAACCAAAGTTTCAGCGTGCTTGTCTGACATTGCTGCCTGGATGTCTCAACGCCACCTGAAATTAAATATGACCAAAACCGAGCTTCTCATTTTCCCCCCCAAACCCACCTCCCCGCTCCCCCCGTTTTCTATTTCTGTTGATGGCTCTCTCATTCTCCCTGTCTCCTCAGCTCGAACCTTGGGGTCATCTTTGACTCTTCTCTCTCCTTCTCTGCTCATATCCAGCAGACCGCCAAGACCTGTCGTTTCTTTCTTTACAACATCCGTAAAATCCGCCCTTTCTTTCCGAGCACTCTACCAAAACCCTCATCCACACCCTTGTCACCTCTCGTTTAGACTACTGCAATCTGCTTCTTGCTGGCCTCCCACTTAGTCACCTCTCCCCTCTCCAGTCGGTTCAAAACTCTGCTGCCCGTCTCATCTTCGCCAGGGTCGCTTTACTCATACTACCCCTCTCCTCAAGACCCTTCACTGGCTCCCTATCCGTTTTCGCATCCTGTTCAAACTTCTTCTACTAACCTATAAATGTACTCACTCTGCTGCTCCCCAGTATCTCTCCACACTCGTCCTTCCCTACACCCCTTCCCGTGCACTCCGCTCCATGGATAAATCCTTCTTATCTGTTCCCTTCTCCAGTACTGCCAACTCCAGACTTCGCGCCTTCTGTCTCGCTGCACCCTACGCCTGGAATAAACTTCCTGAGCCCCTACGTCTTGCCCCATCCTTGGCCACCTTTAAATCTAGACTGAAAACCCACCTCTTTAACATTGCTTTTGACTCGTAACCACTTGTAACCACTCGCCTCCACCTACCCTCCTCTCTTCCTTCCCGTTCACATTAATTGATTGATTTGCTTACTTTATTTATTTTTTGTCTATTAGATTGTAAGCTCTTTGAGCAGGGACTGTCTTTCTTCTATGTTTGTACAGCGCTGCGTATGCCTTGTAGCGCTATAGAAATGCTAAATAGTAGTAGTAGTAGTAGTAGTAGAGCCTGGTCCTTTCACTAACGCCAGCACTGCAACTTGAGGTGAGAAAAAAAAAAATAATTTAAAGATTTAAACGTGTTGTGGGGCGTGCGGAACAGAAACAGGGCTGGGGAGGTGAGCTGGCCCTAGGAAAAAAAGGTGCCAGTACGCTGTACCGGTGCGTACCGGCACAAAAGAAGCACTGGCTAAAGTACAAGCCTGAATAAGGGCAACAAGTTTAGCTACATGTGTACTTTTAACATGAGGTAAATACTGCACTTAAATGACAGCATATACTATATATATTGCATACCTTGCTATCAAAACCCATTCTGGTCTTTGAGGCAGGAGTTATCTACAAAATTCAAAGTCAGCATTATTTTGAGGCAGGGGCGTAGCTAAGGGTGGGCCTGGATGGGCCCAGGCCCGCCCAGTTTGGACTCAGGCCCATCCAGAGAAGACTCCCAACACCTCCGTCACCGACGTGTCTTTTCCCACCCTCACCGTAGCGCTTCCCTTTAACGCTATCGGCGCTACCTCCTCACCTCACAGTCTCCGTTTTCCACCCCCTGCGGCAGCGCTTGCAATTTGCTATCGTCGGCGCTCTGCCACAGCTGACAGATGCAGCGTGACGTCCTACTGCGGGTCCTTCCCGCTGCCGCGTGCGTTCTGCCCTGCGTAAACAGGAAGTTGAATTAGCGCGGCAGAGGGAAGGCCCCGGAGCAGGACGTTGTGCCGCGTCTCTCAGCTGTGTCAGGCAGCGCCGACGATAGCAAATTGCAAGCGCTGCAGCGGGGATAGGACATGGAGACTGTGAGGTGAGGAGGCACTGGATTTGCAGGGGGGAGGTTGCATGGAAGGGGAGACGGAGAGGTGCTGGATTTGCAGGGGGGGAAGGGGAGAGGAGCTGCATATGTACGCTTTGTAGCGCTATAGAAATGCTAAATAGTAGTAGTAATAGGAGGAGTTGCATATGCGGGGGGGGGGGGGGGGGGGGGGTTGGCGGGAAAGGTGAGGTGCTGGACATGTAGAAGGGGGGCTGGGATAGGTGCTGGATATGCAGGGGATTGGGGATGACTGAAGGGAAAGGAGAGAGATGTGGATCATGTGGGGAGTAACGTAGAGGTCCAGCATGGAATGGGGTAGGGACAGAGCATGGGTGCCACCCATCCAACCTGATGGCCCGCCCAAAAATTGCTTTCTGGCTAAGCCGTTGTTTTGAGGGATAGCACTCAGGGCTTGCCAGTCCTGAGTTTAAGACTGAACTGTTAGCACACAGTCATATAGTTCCCCATCATCTGGTGTGAGTAGCAAAGTGACAGGGTTTAAACTGGAGCACCTCTGAATGTGAGTGTGACTCACATAACAAAGCCAGTTCATAGCTAGTGATACTTTGAAGGGTGAAATGTGTAGCCACCCCTTGAGTTTTGTGATAGTAAAGATGGAAAGGAAATGAGTAATTGGGCAGCCCCAGTGCTGGGGTGCTGGTAAAGGCTTCTTTGAGGAACGTAAAAGCTGTCTCTTCTTCAGGACCTCAGAGCAAGGTCTTCTCAGGAATCTCCCCACTCAGTAACTGCATAGTCTAAAATCCTTTGTCTTCAGTAATTACAGATCCCCAGGAATTTTTTTAAAGTGTTTCTTAGGGACAGGGCGGGCTACACAGCCAACAAAGATTACCTTTTTTTCTGGCAGAGTTGAAGTATCTTATGGTTGACTTTCAGACCTGCAGTAAAACAGAAACTTTTGGCAGAGTGAGTAGCTCTGTTATAAAACATGCTGTCTTACCAAAATTAGCCCTGGGTTGTTCAGCCCCTGTCTGAGCTGGTACCAGATCTAGTCAGAGAATGATATGGGGACAAAGTTTGCCCCCCGCCCCCCCCCCCCCCCCCCCATCCCCATGGGTTCTGTCTCCATCCCCACCCCATCCCCTCAGGCCCTGTCTCTGCCCCTTCCCCATGAGCCCTGTCTCAATCCCTGCCCCATCCCCGCGGGCTCTGTCCTCATCTGCAGAAACCTTGAACACTTATGATTTTATATTTAAACCTTTTTATTAAAGTATAAAAAGGAACAATATGCTGTACAACTGTTATTTATACTTCACAAATAGAAAACAATAATAAACACAAGCAACTTGTCTTCTTAAATGTGCTGGTAGCAGGCATGTACAGAACACCCCGTGCAAATTTTGCTAGTTGTGGCCAGCATGTTTGCTTGTTTTTTCAAAAAATCAAAATATCATTGTCTGCATCTCTGAAACATAAATAGCAGTCCAGTTCATTAACAGGCTTCAAAGTAGAAAATGACACGGGGACAAGGTTTGTCCCCATCCCCGTGGGATCTGTCCCTGTCCCATCCCCACAGGTTCTGTTCCCATCCCCACAGTTACTGCAGGTCCCCATCCCCCCCTCCCCCGTGTCATTCTTTATAGTGAGTTACAATCTCCATAATGCTCATAACATTGCATAGTGGCTCTCCAGCAGGGGGCACTGTGGGTCCTTGGGGCTGATCCGGTGCACTGTTGTTGGGTCACATCCGTGGCACACTCCAAGCAGTGTAGAATCTGTCCCACAGCCACCTCGTCCCCTTCCTCTGGAAGCTGTGCCCTGTTAAGCAATTGCTCTTTTGTTGTTTCCTGTATTCTGTGCAACACACTTGATAACACCCAGTCAGCAGTACAGCTTCCCATCCTATACTGACAGTTTTAAAGAGCTTCAGTGACTGCTTACCAGGGCTTCACAAGCTGTTTTAAGTCCATCCTATGGTCAGTCATTAAGAGGGTCTGGCATGGGGTTTTCTACTGACTACTTTGCTTTTGTATTTAATTTCTTTGTCCCTAGAATTTGGAATAGCTACATTTAGTAGAGGAGTGTGGTAGCCGTGTTAGTCCACTCTTACGGTGAGAATCCTGAAAGGTAACTTTAAAACCATACAAGAACGTAAGACCTTTGAAGTCAGAATGATTGAATATTTTAACACCCAACAGAAAGGACTTAACAAGGATCTGGGGTTCCTAGCCCATTATAAACCATAAAGCTGTATTTCTCTGTTGATCACCCCACCCCTCACCTCTCCACACCATCCTGTTAGAATATCAATGATATGCTTTGATGTCCCCAAGCATACCTCCTACCCACCCCCATCCTCCCACCCTGTCAGACTGTCATAGTAATGCTTGAATGTTTTCACTTATATACACTGTCAGCTAGCACATTTGCTTATTTCCGATCTAACGAAGAAGGGCGACCTTCGAAAGCTAATCAACAAATGTATTAAGTTATGTCCAATAAAAAAGGTATCATCTTATTTTCTTTTCCATGTTTTATTTTGATTTCTATTGATACATTTAGTAGCAAATTTAGGTCCCCTTATGAGGGATCATAACACCGAATTAAAGTATCCAATTCTTTTTGCCACTGATCCTTCAAGATCTGAAGTAGTTCCTTACTGATAGCCCGTACCTCGTGTGCAGACCAGGGGTTTGGATGTCTAATTAATCTACCATTACCTCCAGGCATCAGGCATAGTGGGTGCTCTCGGGACCGCTTCTTACTGGTTGTCCCTGTCCTGTGTTTGAAGTCAAGTTCTGCCAACAATAGAATCATCATTTTCATCCTCACTATTTACAGATTGGTCTGCTTCTTTTATAATACATTATTCCAGCATGCTGGGGCTGGGACTGTGGCACCTCTAATGGAGCTCCCACAGCACCTGGTTCAATTATTTGTTCACCTCCCACAGCACCTTTGTGCACTGGCTATACCGCTGCAAGAGCTGCAGCACACTGTAATTCAAATTCTGTTTCCCTATCCTTGTCCACAACCAGGTCATAAACTGGCGGAGGATCTGTGGGAACTAAATCTGTACATTTGTATAACCCATGGTTAAAAATAATATATATATTTTTTGTACCTGGAGAGGTTCCAGGGAGTTGGGGCAGGCATTGGGAATACCTGCAGGTGGGGGGTCACTGCTGTCGCGATCTTGCCATGGGTTATCTCGTTCTGGGCCATGCTGGGGTCGGAAAGAGCCAGCATGGGCATTTGGGAGAGCCTCTGGTGATGCTGGGCCTTGCTGTGCCTTCATAATGGAAAGGGGGGCCCCAGGCGAGATGCTGCAATGGGCGGTGACATCATTGGTGATGTCACGTGCGCATGTGCAGTTGTTCTGACAGTCTCAATGGCTCCTAAGGTATTGGGGAGCTCGGGAAACACTAACATCACCAATGTTTCATTAAACATGAGTTGGGAACATCTGTTTTGACCCATTGAAGGGTTTGTTTATTGTAAATTTGTATCGTGGTGCGATCTGCGCTGTTGCACAAGCACGCATGCACAAACTGCAAATTTTAGAGGTCTTTTCCCTAGGGCTGATGGGAAGTAAGGGGGAGCTACAGAAAGGCCATAAACATTACAAAAATGGTGTGATTTCGGGCACATGTGCTGTGAGTGTCAAGGAAACCTGCAAGGACACCTTCTTATTAAAATTTAAAGTATTTCTGAAGTGTCTATAAAGTTTTCAAATAAAGAGTTGAGAGAGCTTATAAAGATGTACTATAATGTCATTTGAGCTCCATTTGAATATTAAGAAAGGTTCTTGTAGGTAGGGTTACCATATGGCTCCAGAAAAAGGAGGACACATTGATCCAGTCTGGGTTTTGCTTCCATTGACAGGGAGTTCCTGGGTTGTAAAAAGATGCAGATTTTTACATAATACTTCTTAAAGCATGGTTGTAAGGTATTCTGTATGGATAAAAGTTTAAAACAAGGGTTTTAAATAGTAAAATCCTAATTTTTTTTGAAAGGTTGGGGGCTGTACAGGGATCTGTGCAGGCAAGCTGTCTCCATAGAATACTAAGGCATGAATCTGATTGGCTGCCCTGCTGACAGCAAGAACCTGTTTCAAAAGGGACCTTTAGAACTTTTCACCAGCTGCAAATAGGCAGGCTTGAGCCAGAGAAGGGCAGAGAGGAAAGAGGGCACCTGGGAAGAGGAAGGTGTAGCTCTCTCACACTTGGAGGTTATGGAGTGTAGGGAGGACAATAACCCTAACTCTGGTTGTGAAGCAGAGGACGATGAACTGGAATAGGAAGCCTGCTAAAGGAATTCCAGGTACTGCGAAAGGCAGTTGCGGGAAGCCACAGACAGAAACTTCTTGTAGTGGGAAGCTGCCAGCCCTCAATAGTGAAGGGGACAGACCACAGAAAGAAGCTTGTTGAGCACCTTTGAAGTGGGATTGGATAATCCCTGGTGAGCAAGTAAAGGGGACAAAGACTTAGAGGAGACTTTGGGGTTTGGACACTCTCAGTTTGCTTTTTTCCTTTTGTGTGTTACACTGGTGTTAAAAACAGCTGGGCTGGAATAAAGGAAGAAAGCCAGGAGTGGATCACTTTCCAGCTTATTTTCGAAAGAGACGGATGCCCATCTTCCGACACAAATCGGGAGATGGACGTCCGTCTCAAAAACAGTTATAATCGAAAGCTGAATTTGGACGGCCCCAACTGCTTTCCGTCACGGGGACGGGCGAAAATCTTGGGGGCGTGGCCGAACGGTAGCGAAGGCGGAACAGGGGCATTCCGGGGCGTGGTTAACAGATGGACCTCCGCGCCTGATAATGGAAAGAAGCAAGACATCCCCGACGAGCATTTAGTCCACACAAAGTTGGTCCTGTTTTTCTCACGACCAAGCTTCCAAAAAGTGCCCAAACTGACCAGATGACCACCGGAGGGAATCAGGGATGATCTCCCCTGTCTCCCCCAGTGATCACTAACCCCCTCCCACCCTAAAAAACAAACTGTTTAATATTTTTTCCAGCCTCTATGTCAGCCTCAAATACCATACCTAGCTCCATGACAGCAGTATGCAGGTCCCCCAAGCAATTTTAGTTTAGTTGGTGCCGCGCGGGACCCATGCAGAGAGCAAAAATAGGAAGAAAAAAAAACATGCAAGTGCAATGGAATAAGTTGCTGGATGACTAATAATGAATGTATTCAGCAGGGCTGCACTTATCTTTGGCTCTGTAAGTCCCGACGGGCATCCGTTTGGCTGTTGCTTTTTCAAGGGAAACTAGCCTGAATGCAGCAGCTTCACTCCTACCTTATGTAGTCACCTGCCAGCTCATTCCATTGCAACTTATTCCATTGCAAATTTGGTACAGTTTAGAATATCATGTGCAGGTGTCCTATTTTTTAATCACTTTGTATGGATGGAGGTTTTTTTTGACAATGATTATGTTCATCACTGTAAAGGTTTTTTCAACAAATCTTCTTATAATGGGGATAGAGTGTGACCTGGGGATTAATGAGAGTTTTTGCCCCATCTCTCCACAATAAATAGAAAATACAGTGAGTTCATGGTCTATCTTTTGTTAATATAACTTCCTTTTCAGCCATTCACAGTCACACATTCAGTTTGTTGTCAAATAATAACATTAAATCCAACAGTTAGAGGAAACATCCCTTGTCTCTCTTCAGGTTGCACAATAACATCTCAATACATATCATCAAGTCTACCACTGGGTTTCTGAATTATATTGCCGTTCAATAGAAAGCAAGTAGGAAAACGTGCCCTTACAAGCCTAAAATCCTGCCTGTGAACTGAAAAAGACTTCTATTTATTCAAAATCTGAAATAGAAACATCTTGAAAATCAGGAGTCTGGATCTTATTGACCTGGGAACTGCTGATTTAGCATTTCATGGACTTTGATGAAGAATCCATTACCAGGTTTTACTTTGAATGTGAAGCAGCAAACAAAAGTGAATAAGTACAGAAGATCTATTTCTGGAGTAACAGCAGCAGCCAGCAAGAAAGCGGATGGTATGAGGCACACAAAACTCATTTAATCTCTGCGTTGAAGTAAGTAAAGACAAAATATATAGCACTGCTGTAACTTTCCTGGGGCACATAAGTATCTACTACTGAAAAAGGTGTGAGCAAAATGCAAATTCAAGATTTATTTTAGGCGCTAGAGAGGGAAACAACAGAATGATCTCCGTTATGATCACCCCAAAACTAACTTTCCAGAACGAACCTGTAAAAATAGTACATTTTGTTGTGTGTGTATAATTGTAAGCTTTAAGCAGGGACTGTCCTTCTTTGTTAAACTGTACAGCGCTGCGTAACCCTAGTAGTGCTTTAGAAATGTTAAGTAGTAGTAGTAATTTTGTAGAGAGGTGTGGTAGCTGTGTTTGAAAAGTTATTTATCTACTACTACTACTTATTTCTATTTATCTGTGTAACTAGGCTGTTTGAAACTGATCCTCCTGCTCCTAAAATTATGCACTAATGTTGTTTTGTTTGTTTGTTTGTTTGTGTGGCTGTCAGACCCTATTGCTTTATTTTAACTGTAGTTGCTATTTCCTGCCCTATTGACTGACTAGTCTGCTTCTTCCTAATGGCTAAGCTGATCCTGGTATTAGGCAGATATTCAGGCTTCTTGGCTCCCTCCCCTTAGATTTTGATTAAAAACTCAAAAATCATGACCATTACAACACTATCTCTCTCAGAACAATCTACTACTACTACTACTACTATTAAACATTTCTATAGCGCTACTAGACTTATGCAGCGCTGTACAAATTAACATGAAAAGACAGTCCCTGCTCAACAGAGCTTACAATCCAAATTGGACAGACAAACAGACAGCTAGGGGTGGGGAAATTGCAGTGGTAGGGGTGATAAGTGAGGGTGTTGAGTAAGAGAGTCATGGTTAGGAGTCGAAAGCAGTAGCAAAGAGGTGGGCTTTAAGCCTAGACTTGAAGACAGCCAGAGACTGAGCCTGACGTACTGGCTCAGGGAGTCTATTCCAGGCATAGGGAGCAGCGAGATAGAAGGAACGGAGCCGGGAGTTAGCAGTGGGGGAGAAGGGGGAAGACAGGAGACATAGAAGGAACGGAGCCGGGAGTTAGCAGTGGGGGAGAAGGGGGACGACAGGAGACATTTACCCAGCGAATGGAGTTCACGGGGAGGAATGTAGGGAGAGATGAGAGCGGAAATCCTGTAACAATCCTGTAAACAGTGTTAAACTGGACATAATTTTAAATATTAAAGTTTGGTTTGACTTTATTAATGGTTTATGGATCTTCTTGGAATTTCTACATGTAAATATAGTTATTTCTTATAAATTTTGTATTTTTGCAAGCCTGGGAGGTACACAAGACAACTTCAAAAGGGACTATGGCAGCTCTGTTTGGGGGGGGGGGGTGTAAAGAGTAGTTGAATTCATGGCAAAACAATAGGTCACGACAGCCATTCAAAGTAAAAGAACCACTAGCACATTCTCTTATCCTGCAGGGAGGATGGGCAGTTTTCAAAGAACCTATTTATCTGAGTAAGGGCGGGGGGGGGGGTTAGCAAGTGCTGTAAAATGTGCCATTACCACAGCTTAGTTTAGCACGGGAGTCACTGATTACAGTAACTCAGTACCAGAGGTTAGTGATTTCCACGATTAATGAATACTGCAACTTGTGGTCAGTCTCACAAGCTGTATTATTCAGTTCCCAGGGAACATGAGATTGGTAACCCACAGCTCCATGGAGTGGCTGAGCTTCATAAAGCTCAATAAAGTTGAACAGTGCTCTCACTCCTCTCTCTGAGAAGATCCACATTTCCTATAGCCCCCTCCCCCTGGGCTTTCCTCTATGAATCCTTGGTGGTCTAAGGCAGTGTTTCCCAAGTCTGGTCCTGGAGTACCCCTTGCGACTCAGATTTTCAGGATATCCACAATGAATATGCATGAAAGAGATTTGCATGTAACGGTGGTAGTGTATGCAAATCAAGTTCACTTAACTGGAAAGGGATATTCCAGAACTGGACTTGGGAAGCACTGCCCTAGACCACCAAGGATTCATAGAGGAACGACTGGGGGGGGGGGGGTGGGGGTGACCTATAGGAAACGTGGATCTTCTCAGAGAGAGGAGGTAGGGCACTGTTCAACTTTGAGCCAGAAACAAGCATTGGGGAGCAGTGGCAGTCAATTTATTAGGTTGTGGGGCTCAGCACACCTACCACCAAAGGATTGCCTAGGGTACCTGCTCCGGGGGGGGGGGGGGGAATGCTTTGCCCCCCAGTCCACCTCAGGGTCCTCTTCCCCCCCCCCCCCCCCCCCCCACAAATTGCAGAGCTTGCTATGCCCAGAGAGAGAGCCTGTTAAGACTACATACTCTCACATTCATCCAGGAAAATAGGATATGATAAATACATAAGTACATAAGTAATGCCATACTGGGAAAAGACCAAGGGTCCATCGAGCCCAGCATCCTGTCCACGACAGCGGCCAATCCATGCCAAGGGCACCTGGCAAGCTTCCCAAACGTACAAACATTCTATACATGTTATTCCTGGAATTTTGGATTTTTCCAAGTCCGTTTAGTAGCAGTTTATGGACTTGTCCTTTAGGAAACCGTCCAACCCCTTTTTAAGCTCTGCTAAGCTAACCGCCTTCACCACTTTCTCCGGCAATGAATTCCAGAGTTTAATTACACGTTGGGTGAAGAAAAATTTTCTCCGATTTGTTTTAAATTTACTACACTGTAGTTTCATCGCATGCCCCCTAGTCCTAGTATTTTTGGAAAGCGTGAACAGACGCTTCACATCCACCTGTTCCACTCCACTCATTATTTTATATACCTCTATCATGTCTCCCCTCAGCCGTCTCTTCTCCAAGCTGTATAGCCCTAGCCTCCTTAGTCTTTCTTCATAGGGAAGTCGTCCCATCCCCGCTATCATTTTAGTCGCTCTTCGCTGCACCTTTTCCAATTCTACTATATCTTTCTTGAGATGCGGCGACCAGAATTGAACACAATACTCAAGGTGCGGTCGCACCATGGAGCAATACAACGGCATTATAACATCCTCACACCTGTTTTCCATACCTTTCCTAATAATACCCAACATTCTATTCGCTTTCTTAGCCGCAGCAGCACACTGAGCAGAAGGTTTCAGTGTGTTATCGACGACGACACCCAGATCCCTTTCTTGGTCCGTAACTCCTAACGTGGAACCTTGCATGACGTAGCTATAATTCGGGTTCTTTTTTCCCACATGCATCACCTTGCACTTGCTCACATTAAACATCATCTGCCATTTAGCCGCCCAGTCTCCCAGTCTCGTAAGGTCCTCTTGTAATTTTTCACAATCCTGTCGCGATTTAACGACTTTGAATAACTTTGTGTCATCAGCAAATTTAATTACCTCGCTAGTTACTCCCATCTCTAAATCATTTATAAATATATTAAAAAGCAGCAGTCCTAGTACAGACCCCTGAGGAACCCCACTAACTACCCTTCTCCATTGTGAATACTGCCCATTTAACCCCACTCTCTGTTTCCTATCCTTCAACCAGTTTTTAATCCACAATAGGACATTTCCTCCTATCCCATGACCCTCCAATTTCCTCTGTAGCCTTTCATGAGGTACCTTGTCAAACGCCTTTTGAAAATCCAGATACACAATATCAACCGACTCCCCTTTGTCCACATGTTTGTTCACTCCTTCAAAGAATTGAAGTAAATTGGTCAGGCAAGATTTCCCCACACAAAAGCCATGCTGACTTGGTCTCAGTAATCCATGTCCTCGGATGTGCTCTGTAATTTTGTTTTTAATAATAGCCTCTACCATTTTCCCAGGCACCGACGTCAGACTCACCGGTCTATAATTTCCCGGATCTCCCCTGGAGCCTTTTTTAAAAATGGGCGTTACATTGGCCACCCTCCAATCTTCCGGTACCACGCTCGATTTTAAGGATAAGTTGCATATCACTAGCAGTAGCTCTGCAAGCTCGTTTTTGAGTTCTATCAGTACTCTAGGATGAATACTATCCGGTCCAGGAGATTTGCTACTCTTCAGTTTGCCGAACTGCCCCATTACGTCCTCCAGGTTACCGTGAAGTCAGTAAGTTTCTCCGACTCGTCCGCTTGAAATACCATTTCCGACACCGGTATCCCACCCAAATCTTCCTCGGTGAAGACCGAAGCAAAGAATTCATTCAGTCTCTCCGCTACGTCTTTGTCTTCCTTGATCGCCCCTTTTACCCCTCGGTCATCCAGCGGCCCAACCGATTCTTTTGCCGGCTTCCTGCTTTTAATATACCGAAAAAAATTTTTACTATGTTTTTTTGCCTCTAAAGCTATCTTTTTTTCATACTCCCTCTTGGCCTTCTTAATCTGCGCCTTGCATTTGCTTTGACACTCCTTATGCTGTTTCTTGTTATTTTCAGACGGTTCCTTCTTCCATTTTCTGAAGGCGTTTCTTTTAGCCCTAATAGCTTCCTTCACCTCACTTTTCAACCAGGCCGGGTGTCTTTTAGACTTCCGTCTTTCTTTTCTAATTTGCGGAATATGTATGGCCTGGGCCTCCAGGATGGTATTTTTGAACAGCGTCCACGCCTGTTGTACAGTTTTTACTCTCTCAGTTGCCCCCCTAAGTTTTTTTTTTACCGTTCTTCTCATTTTATCATAGTCTACTTTTTTAAAGTTAAACGCTAACGTATTTGACTTTCTGTGTACAGTTACTTCAAGGTCGATGTCAAAACTGATCATATTATGGTCACTGTTATCAAGTGGCCCCAGTACCATAAATTAGATCCTGCAGTGGCTGTTAGATTCTATCTGTTAATGCTGTGGTATAAGGCTTTTAAAACTAAGTGGAAAAGACTATGGAGATTAGCTGTTTTTCTGTTAGCTGTTGAAATTTGCTTTTTAAGTTTGCCTAACACTAACCTACAATTCCTCCTTTAAACCCAATCTTTAAGTTCCCAAAGCACCAGCAAAGTAGCGTTCACTTACCAGAGAAATGTCCTCTTCTCTCAGAACTTCTCAGAAAGAAAGTTCAGTGGGACCTTCCCTCTTTATATACTTTTGAATCTAAGGGGCCTCTTTTGAGCAACCTATGCAAGTATTCTACTTCCCCCACACCTTAATTATCACTTAATTGAGGGCACTGGATGAGCTAAGTCTCCAGCAGCCAAGGTAAAGAAAAATAACTGCCGTTTAGAACAAAGGAGTTCCTACCTCTAGAAAAGGTTTCAGTTTAAAACTAGGTCACTGGATGAGCTAACTCTCCAGCAGCCAAGGAAAAGAAAAATAACTGCTGTTTAGAACAAAGGAGTTCCTACCTTTAATGTGATGCCAGCAGAATAATCAGCTCACACAGCTTCTGGTTTCAGATAGATAGTATTCATTGCAGTCTAACCTCCCATTCACAGGGAGGGGGTAATGAAGGGTCTGCCTGCATAGACTTGCAGCTATATCTCCACAGTGCACAGAGATGGAATATCGGAACAAAAAGCCAAAGAAAAAAAGCTCCAAAGAAGTTTCCCCTAAAAAATACCAGTGCACAGTGCAGTTATATTCCTGCTGTGCCCAGACCAGGTGGGGCAGGACCTGACCAGGATGACCAATCAGAACATTCACATTTGAACAGAGCCTGGCCAGAGTAATATGTGTACTTACACAGAAAAAGAGCCTGTTTCTCTCCTTATTACTAACTGATAAGGGGGTGGGTGAAGGTCTTTGGCTGTGGCAGGGGATTCATAGACAAAACAATGTAAACATGGGCATGTCAAATAAAAAAAACATTCTTTTACACAAAGTACTCCTTACACCATATATATCTTGAACTTATTTATTATATTACACATGCCTGTTTATTAGCACTAACCTCGAAACTCACATTCTCACATCGCATTCACACATAGCTCACAATACTTTTGATATGATAAACATCTATATCACATTATCATTTGATCCACCGTTTAGCTTTTACATTCACTTTCTAATATAGAACAGCATATCCACAACTGTTTCAATTACTTATTTCAAACCGTTTCAAATCAGTGCCTCCAGATCTATATCAGACATCCTTCTTGAGCACATAAATAAAAAAAGAAAAAACAGATGTGAGGCCAAAAGGAGCTAAAAGACCCAGAGTATAGCCTGTGTGGGTCCAATTTCCACTGACAAAAGTAGAAGAAAACAGGAGAAACACCTCTATAAACCTGTAAAGGAGCAGCACTAGTTGGGGTAGTCTAAGGAGTAAGAAGCCACCAGAGAAACCACCCATCCAATTTTATTGAAGAAGAACCCAACTTGGCCAAGTTTCGGCTACAGCCTACATCAGAGGTCATTAAAATAACAAATCAAGAAAGACAATGATCATGGTGTGATATGTAGGGTACTTCTTGCTTATCTGCCAACAAAGATGTCATCAACTTCAGATCCTCTGCTTTTTAAAAGACAACCCTCCCATAGCCTCTCTTGCATTGTTCCATCATTCCTAGCATCTCATCCCTCTCTTTCTCCTTCTCCTCTTATCCTTGAAGCCTAACAGCTTCTTGACTTTTCTCCTCCACACCCAGCATCTCCTCAATGCTGATGTCTCTCCTTCCCATCCACCCCCACTCTAACAGTTCTCCCTCCCTTCTTCCCCCACTCTCCATCCTCCAACATTTCTCCCTCCCTCCCTCCCTTCCACCCCATCCCCCACCATTTCTCTCTCTTTTTTGCCTCTCCATCTCCAACATTCTCCCTCCTTTCCTTCCACCTCATCCCCCACCATTTCTCTCTCCTTTTTGCCTCTCCATCTCCAGCATTTCTCCCTCCCTCCCTCCCTTCCTTCCACCCCATCCCCTACCATTTCTCCTTTTTGCCTCTCCAACATTTCTCCCTCCCTCCCTTTGACTCCCATTCCAACATCTCTCTCCTTTCCCTCCACAAGTACAATAACACTCCATCCCTGTCTCCTATTATCCAACATCTCTCCCACTCCCAAATCTAATGACTCCATCCTGCTGACCAGCATCACTTTCTCTCTCTTTCTCCCTCTGCCTGTGGTCTGGCATCTCTCTTTCCCTCTCCCTCCTCTCTAGTCTACCTTCACTTGATGTCTTCGGATGACAGCAGCCTACTGCTAGCCCTGAAGTCTTCACTCTCTGCATCCTGCATCTAAGGAAACAGTTACATTGGAGAGGGTGGGAGTCAGGATGCAGCAGAGTAAGGACTCCATTGCCGGCGGCAGGTAGGAAATGTGAATCACTGCTGCCGCTGGCAACTTTTAGACAGCAGGACAGCAAGTGAAGGTAGACTGGGGAGGAAGGAGGGCAGGAGGAGAGATGCCACACCAGTTTGGGGGGGATGAAAGAGAGGTTCCACACTGGCTCAGGGAGGGGGCTAGAATGAGAGATGACTGACTGGGAGGGCACACTCTGAGTCAGCTAGGGGATACGTACCTACAGGGCAGCAGACTGGCCTAACAGCAGGCTCTCCTGCTGTGGTCAATTCAAATTCTATTTTTCTATTATTTGCCACTCCTTGACAGCTGCTACCTGAGACTTCTGTGTCAGTTGGGCTGATTATGGAGCCACACCTGCATAGGTTTACAGCAAGGATAACTACAAACCACAAACATTTACTTTTGCTTTCAGACAGAGAAGGGAGAGAAGCAGGTTTAAAGTGAAAAAAATTATGTTTATGCTGTAAAACTTAGGAAAAACAGTGTCCGACATCCTTGTTTTCATAATGTTTTGTTAATTTGCCTTTCTAAATGTTTACTAACATGTTTCCTGTTTACATTTCAGAACTTCTTCATTATGAAGGAGAGGAGTCAGAGATTCAACATGCCTTGTTGCACTTCCTGAGACTGTAGAGAGACTATTCTGAGAAGACTGAACATGAGGTAGAATAAACTCTTGAAACACCTCCATTTGTTCTGGTAAACCTCACTGCCCTCCCCTGAACTTCTCAGTAGAGTTACAGAAGGGGAGTGAGGGGAGTTTTGCCACTTAGAGTGACTGGGTGTGTACTGAGTGTGGGATATGAGACAGTGTGTAGGATGAAGAGAAGGTTATCTCTCCAAACAACTTTCAGAAACATATCGGCAAGAAACATGTACCTGTAACCCTACAGGGCGCCTTCCTTTAAATATAGGATAGCAGGGAGATGGTGATGCTGCAGGACTGTGTTATCATTTTCACAAAATTTTTCAAAAGTAAATTTCCATCATCAAATCTAACATAAACCTCATTTTATAAAACCACGTATGCCCAGAGCAAAACATTTGACCACACCATTCAGGTACTGAAGATACATGTCAGATTTCAGTTATGGGCACCTATAAGCGAAAGCAGGGTGGTGTGGGGGAGGGAATGGTCCCTCCTGAAATCATTAGACATGGTGTCTTCCCCTCCTGCATTACCTTTGCTCAGATTCTCCCTTCTCATGTGCCCTCTTACTTCCACCACTGTATTTTACTTAGCCTTGTAGCTGGAACATTGCTTCTTCTCTAAGGTTATCAATAGAAATCAAACAAAATAAAACATACTACTACTACTACTTAACATTTCTAAAGCGCTACTAGGGTTACGCAGTGCTGTACAATTTAACATAGAGGGACAGTCCCTGCTCAAAGAGCTTACAATCTAAAAGACAAGTGAACGATCAGTCCGAAAGGGGCCGTCTGGATTTGCTGAACGGTAGGAGTTAGGTGCCGAACGCAGCATTGAAGAGGTGGGTTTTAAGCAAAGACTTGAAGATGGGCAGGGAGGGGGCTTGGCGTATGGGCTCAGGAAGGTTGTTCCAAGCATAGGGTGAGGCGAGGCAGAATGAGCGGAGCCTGGAGTTGGCGGTGGTGGAGAAGGGTACTGAGAGGAGGGATTTGTCCTGTGAACGGAGGTTACGGGCGGGAACATAAGGGGAGATGAGGGTAGAAAGGTAGTGAGGGGCAGCAGATTGAGTGCATTTGTAGGTAAGAAGGAGAAGCTTGAATTGAATGCGGTATCTGATTGGAAGCCAGTGAAGTGACCTGAGGAGAGGGGTGATATGAGTATATCGGTTCTGGCGGAATATAAGACGTGCAGTAGAGTTCTGAACAGATTGAAGGGCGGATAGATGGCTAAGTGGGAGGCCGGTGAAGAGTAAGTTGCAGTAGTCAAGGCGAGCGGTAATGAGAGCGTGGACGAGAGTTCGGGTGGTGTGTTCAGAGAGGAAAGGGCGAATAACTTAATACAGTTATGTCCAATAAAAAAGGTATCATCTTATTTTCTTTTCCATGTTTTATTTTGTTTGATTTCTATTGATAACCTTAAGAGTGGACTAACACGGCTACCACACTCCTCTTCTTCTCTAAGTAATTTTCAGCGCAGACTTTTCCAGCACTTGTATACTAACAGGCCCTGCAATGTCCCACCTTTTCTGGCACAAGCTTCCTGTCACTATAAAAACCCATGCAAGGGAGAGGGCATCACAAGGTCTGTCAAATGCACAGTTGCTGAAAGGCCCCATGCTACAGACTTACAAAAGAAGAGTTGTTGATCAAGGCTGGCAATTGCAGCAGCTTTTTCATTTGTGCTCTATATCAGTAAGCCATGCTCTATTCCAGGATTGAGATCCCCCCCCCCACCCCATAGATGCACACACAATTGGAGATGCCATGCTGGAACATTCCGTCCCTGACCCTCAACTTGTCTTGATGTCAGTGTAACTTAATTTCACTGTATTGTAGGTAATATGATTGTATTATTTTCAGAGGTCTCTTCTACTTTATCCTTCTGATGACTTGTCTTCATTTCCAGACTATAAATGCAGGTGAGTCACTCCAATATTTTCTGGGGTTTTCATATCAGAAAAATGTAAGAATGTATTTTCTGGTGCAAAGCAGTGGCTTCATTTGACATATGACCTTTTTGGTATATGTGTGCTTCTTTGAATAGTGCTGAAGTAGAATGTATTCTGTCACTCACACCTGCTGTTTGTGGGAGTTAAATTTTATGGGAAAATAACACTCTGTAATCTGAGCATGCCCCAGGATACAACCTTTGAATTTGGGAAGAGCACACATAATTTTAACTGAGTTAAGGGTGGGTAATTTTCCTCATTAAACTGGGTACAGAGGCTTTGAAAATCAGTGGCCCACTTATTAAATATGGGTATATTGTCCAGACTCCCTCTATCTTATCCTCTGTACACAACTGAGTCATGGAGTTGGGAAAAAGAAAATAAACCTGTTATTTCTAATAGTAAAAACAAAATTGTATATGAGGTAATAAAATCTTCCACTTGTGAGTCCCTTCAGACTTTCCCTTCTACATCTACAGGGTGACACACACACAAAAAAAAGTATCCTGCTAGAGGTTTTTGCTGTTTTCTGAGCAACCACTTGGAATTTCAGTGTAAAATTTTACAGCTTGATTTGTTGTTACTATCTACATTTATATGCTGAGTGGAATGAGATTATCTTTAAACACGGTGAAGTTACAAACTTTTTAGCGTGACCACCTAGCGTTTTTCACATGTTCAAAAATGTTTAATTGTAAAACTAACATTATTTGAAAAACAAATGGGGTACAAGCAGTGGTGTGCTGGTAAATTTTTAACAACAGGCTCTCTCCCCGGTCCACCTCTGCGCCCCCCCCCCCCCCCCCCCCAAAATGCAGAGTTGGCTATAGCCAGGGGGGGGGGGGGGGGCAATGCATTACTCTCTCCAGGAAAAAAAAATAAATGATCCCAGGTTCCAATCTAATTCATGTTTAATATGGGATAAAATGCCATAAATAAGTAAATAAACATAAACTTTTAACGTTCAGCACCTGATTCTCAAAGTGGACATATTCCAAACACTATAATGAAAATAAAATTATTTTTTTCTACCTTTGTTGTCTGGTGACTTTGTTTCTCTGATCATGTTGGCCCAGTATCTGATTCTGCTGCTCTCTATCTGTTCCCTTGACTCCGTTTCCAGGGCTTCCTTTCCATTTATTTCTTTTATTTCCTCCTTTCTTCTTCATTTCTGGTCCTCCGCAGACTTGACTGTACAGTGGATCCAGCTTCTGCCTATTTTCTCCATCCATGTGCAGTTTCTCTCCTCACTTCCTTTTCCCTCATCTAATCTCCTTCCACTATCTTCCCTCCATGTTCAGCATTTCTTCTCTCTCCCTTCCCTCCCCTCCATCCATGTCTAGAATTTCTCTTGCCCATCCCTCCATCCATGTCCTGAAACTCTCCTCTCTCCCATGCCCCGCTCTATCCATCCATACCCAGCAATTCTCTTCTCTCCCCTGCCCCCCTCTATCCATTCATGCCCAGCAATTCTCTTCTCTCCCCTGCCCTCCATGCCCAGCAATTCTCTTCTCTCCCCTGCCCCCCTCTACCCATCCATGCTCAGCAATTCTCCTACCTCCCCTGCCCTCCCCCATCCATGTCCAACGATTTTCCATTGCTCCCATTCTCCCCTCCCGCTCCCATCCATGTCCAGCGATTCTCCTCCCTCCCCTCCCAAACATGTCCAGCGATTGTCCTTCGCCCCCACCCTCCCCTCCTGCTCCCATCCATCTTTTTTATTACCTCCGTTGAAGCACCACGTTATTTAAGCCCTGCTGCCCGTCTCTAGCCTTCCCTATTTGCTTCTGATGAGTTTGTGCCCTTAGTCCCACCTTCTGACATCATACGTCAGAAGGCGGGACTAAGGGCACAAACTCATCAGAAGCAGGGAAGGCTAGAGACGGGCGGCAGGGCTTTAAATAACGCGGCGCTTCAACGGAGGTAATAAAAAAAAAAAGATGGATGGGAGCGGGAGGGGACAATCGCTGGACATGTTTGGGAGCGAGAGGGGAGGTAAGCATGGCCTGTGATGGTGCCCTCCTTCCATGCTTACCTCGTGTAATGGAGCCGGCTCGCCCCAAAGAACAACCTGCTCGCAAGAGCTGTCAAAATTTAACAAGCGGCTCTTGTTTGGGAGCGGGAGGTGGTGGAAATGAAAACGGTAACAGAATTCAAGCACGCGTGGGATAAACATAAAGGAATCCTGTTCAGAAGGAATGGATCCTAAGGAGCTTAGCCGAGATTGGGTGGCAGAGTCGGTGGCGGGAGGCGGGGATAGTGCTGGGCAGATTTACACAGTCTGTGCCCTGAAAAGGACAGGTACAAATCAAGGTAAGGTATACACAAAAAGTAGCACATATGAGTTTATCTTGTTGGGCAGACTGGATGGAGCATGCAGGTCTTTTTCTGCCGTCATCTACTATGTTACTATGTTGCGAGCCGGAGCAAGCCGGCTCCAGCACACCACTGGGTACTAGCTTACAGTTAATGATGTCACAGTGATGTAAATAATAAAATGAATTTGAGTAATTTGTATTTGGTAATATGATGATTTACCTCTACTCCTACCTACATCATCTGCTCCAGCCTGCAGTTTAAACTCCGTCCTGCAACCTTGACTCCTTTGTTCCAGCATTCAGCCTCAGCTCCAGCTGCCTCACCTTTGTTTGTGACTGTTAGCTAACATCTAGGACTGCCTGAGTCTATACATATGGCTCCATTTTACATTCTCCTCCTAGTATTGTCCCTTCCCAATCTACTCCTCCACCCAAAACCCACTATGCACTACAGTTATACATTGCCCTGACATTCATTATATTACCTCACCATCTCTCCTGTCCTCTTCCTCCCTCCTTGCTTTCTGCCTTCAACACTTCATCCCTTCCATCTCACCTTCTCCATTCTATCTGAACTCATCTAGCCTTCGTCGCCTTCATCGTCACTCTTCTTCTATTCTCCTCCGTACTCTTTTACTCCTTCTTCTCTCTGCTGGAGACATCAATCCCAATCCTGGTCCCCCCCCCACTCCCCCACCAACCCTCATCCTATTTGTGCAGGTCGCAACGTGACCTCTCCAATCTCATCTCTATTCCTCTCCTCTCCCCCTCTTCTCTGCCCTTCTCATGCGCCCTGTGGAATGTCCGCTCTGTCTGCAACAAACTTTCCTATATCCATGACCTTTTTATCACTCGTAGCCTCCATCTGCTCACGATAACTGATACTTGGCTCTGTCCTGATGACTCTGCTTCAGTCGCTGCCCTCTGCCATGGTGGTTATCTCTTCTCCCATACTCCTCGCCCTATTGGCTGCGGTGGTGGTGTTGGTCTATTACTCTCACACTCTTCCAAATTTCAATCTCTTCTGCCACCTCACTCTCTCTGTTTTTCTTCCTTTGAAGTCCACTCTGTCCGCCTATTCACTCCTTTGCCTCTTCGAATAGCAGTTATTTATTGTCCCCCTGATAAATCTTTCATCCTTTCTCAGCGACTTTGACGCTTGGCTTTCCTTCTTTCATGAGCCTTCCTCCCCCTCCCTCATCCTTGGCAACTTTAACATTCATGCTAATGATCCCTCCAACTCTTACATCTCCCAGTTCCTCACCTTAACATCCTCCTTCAGTCTTCAACTATGTTCCACTTCCCCTACCCACCAAAATGGTCACTGTCTTGATCTCATCTTCTCCTATAACTGCTCTCCCTCCAATTCCTTTACCTCAGATCTTCCCCTCTCTGACCATCATCTAATAATCTTCACACTTAAACTTCCTCCCGCCCAATCCCGTCCAATCTTAACCAATTTATCTAGGAATCTCTAGGCCATTGACCCTACTACCCTAGCCTCCAATGTCACAAACCTCTTCTCTACCACTGCACCATCCAAATCTATCAATGATGCTGTCTCTTCCTACAATACTATTCTATCCTCTGCCTTAGACACTCTTGCACCTCTCATGCCCCATCCTATAAGACGTACCAAACCCCAGCCCTGGCTGACCCTAAAATCCGCTACCTACGTTCCGCCGAACGTCTCTGGCTGAAATCTCGTGCCCTTGCTGACTTCACACACTTCAAGTTCATGTTGACCTCCTTCCAATCTGCTCTCTTGCTTGCCAAATAGGACTACTACATCCAGCTGACTAATTCTCTCAGCTCAAACTCTCGACTTCTCTTCGCCACACTAAACTCTCTCCTCAAGGTGCCTCCACCCCCAACTCCCCCCTCACTATCTCCCCAGACCCTAGCTGAGTTCTTCCACGACAAGGTTCAGAAGATAAACCTCGAATTCTCTACCAAACCACCCCCACGTCTCCCTCCCCTTGTCCCTTCCCTTGTCTGTTCCCCTATTTCCTTAACCCCTCCGTCCTTTTCCTCCTTTCCTGAAGTCACTGATGAAGAAACATCACATCTTCTCTCCTCCTCAAAACAAACTACCTGTTCCTCTGATCCCAATACTACCCACCTTCTTAACACCATCTCTCCTACTCTCACCCCTTTTATCTGTCATATCCTCAATCTTTCTTTTTCCATTGCGACCGTTCCTAATGCCTTCAAACATGCTGTGGTCACACCGCTCCTGAAGAAGCCTTCACTTGACCCTACCTGTCCTTCCAACTATCGACCCATCTCCCTCCTCCCCTTCCTTTCCAAGTTACTTGAACGCGCCATTCACCACCGCTTTCTCTCATCTCAAGCTGTTCTTGACCCACTCCAATCTGGCTTTCGCCCTCTTCATTCAACTGAAACGGCACTTACAAAAGTTTCCAATGGCCTATTCCTGGCCAAATCCTAAGGTCTCTATTCTATTCTCATCCTTCTTGATCTATCCGCCGCTTTTGACACTGTTGACCACAACCTACTCCTTGATATGCTGTCTTCTTTTGGATTCCAGGGCTCTGTTCTTTCCTGGTTCTCCTCCTACCTCTCACTTCGCACCTTTAGTGTACATTCTGGTGGATCCTCTTCCACTTCTATCCCTCTACCAATCAGTGTACCTCAAGGTTCTGTTCTCGGTCCTCTCCTGTTCTCCATCTACACTTCTTCCCTTGGCTCTCTGATATCATCCCATGGCTTTCAATACCATCTCTATGCTGATGACTCCCAAATCTACCTCTCTACCCCCAAAATCTCAGCCAGCATCCAGACCATAGTTTCAGCTTGCCTATCTGATATCGCTGTCTGGATGTCTCAACGTCATCTGAAACTTAACATGGCCAAAACCAAGCTTCTCATCTTTCCCCCTAAACCTACCTCTCCTCTCCCCCTTTCTCTATTTCTGTGGATGGCACTCTCATTCTCCCTGTCTCATCTGCTCGTAAGCTTGGGATCATCTTTGACTCCTCTTTCTCCTTCTCTGCTCACATTCAGCAGATTGCCAAAACCTGTCATTTCTTTCTCTATAACATCAGCAAAATCCATCCCTTCATCTCTGAGCACTCTACCAGAACCCTTATCCACACTCTTATCACCTCTCGTCTTGATTATTGTAACCTGCGTCTTACTAGCCTCCCTCTTAGCCATCTCTCTCATCTTCAATTGGTCCAAAACTCTGCTGCGCGACTCATTTTCCGCCAAAGTCGCTATGCTCACATTAGCCCTCTCCTTAATTCACTTCACTGGCTCCCTATCCATTTCTGCATTCAATTCAAACTTCTCTTATTGACCTATAAGTGCATTCACTCTACCGCTCCCCAGTACCTCTCCACTCTTGTCTCTCCATACGCCCCCCCTCGGGTACTCTGTTCTGTTGATAAATCTCTCTTATCTGTTCCCTTCTCCTCTACTGCTAATTCCAGAGTCCGTTCCTTTTATCTTGCTGCACCTCACGCCTGGAATAAACTTCCCGAGCCTGTATGTCTTGCCCCCTCTTTGGCCGTTTTCAAGTCCAGACTTAAAGCCCACCTCTTTACCACTGCTTTTGACTCCTAACCACTGCTCACTTGCCCTGTCCTTTTATCCTCACCTCTTTATTCCCTTACCCTTAATTGTTCTGTCTGTCTGCCTGTCTTATCTAGATTGTAAGCTCTTTGAACAGGGACTGTCATTTTTGTGTATGGTGTGCAGCGCTGCTTATGCCTTGTAGCGATATAGAAATGATAAGTAGTAGTAGTAGTAAAAGCATTTTTGGATCAGAATGGCAATCATAGGCTAGGTGTTGGCAGATGATCTGGGGAAGCCTGCCACAGGGACAGATTGACAAGGCTGTTAAGAACTTCCCAAAATAACTGAAGGCCTGTGTTAATGTTACGGGGGGGGGGGGGGGTGGATACTTTGAATATTCACAGGGCTCCTTATACTAAGCACTAATGGATTTCGCGCATGCTAAATACAAAGAAGCCCAAGCCAAAAGACCCTAACCTCTTTAGCCTTTCCTCATAGGAGAGTTGTTTCATACCTTTTATCATTTTGGTCACTTTTCTGTACATTTTCTAATTCCATTATATCTATTTTGACATGTAGCAATGAGAATTGCATGCAATAGTCAAGGTGTGTCCACACCATGGAACGATGGAGCACTATTATAAATTGTTTACTTATTAATAATTGAAATAAATAAAGAACATCATAACATACTATTTCCAAAGATCAAAGCAGATGTTGAACTAACATATATAACAAATACAAAAAAAATCCATCATAGAATAGATACATTGATCATGTGATTTCCCTGCCTAGATGCTATTTTTTGTTTAAATCATTTTATTAGAGTATATAAACATGTAAACAGCAGATCAGGCAAGAAATTCAAGGTACAATTTATCTCCAGCAACCCCCCCCCCCCACCCCTTTTTACCCCATAGGTAGCCATACAATCAGTGCATGGACTGTGGCACAGTATTCCATAGTAATATAGTTAATGACGACAGATAAAGACCTGCATGGGCCATCCAGTCTGCCCAACAAGATAAAAACTCATTACATATGGTATGTAATACTTCATATGCATATCTGGTCTTGATTTGTCCTTGCCATTTTCAGTGCATAGACCATAGAAGTCTGCCCAGCACTGTCCTTGTTCTCCAACTTTTGAAGCTGAATCTGTTCAGCCACAATCAAGAGCACAGACCATAAATTACTTGGTGTTGCTTCCTAATCTCTGCCAAGCTTCTTTGGATCCATTCCTTGTAAAAAGGATTCCTTTGTTTATCCACGCAGTTTTGAATTCCATTGCAGTTTTTATCTCCATCACATCTCCTGGGAGTGCATTCCAGGTATCTACCACCCTCTTCATGATAAAATATTGCCTGACATTATTCCCGAGTCTGCCCCCTTTCAACCTCAATTGATGTCCTAGTGCCTTCCTGCCTCTGGAAAAGGTTTGTTTAAGGATTAATATCTTTCAAATATTTGAACGTCTGTATCATATCACCCCTCTTTCTTCTTTACTCCAGGGTATACATGTTCAGGTCAGTAAATCTCTCCTCGTATGTCCTTGCAATGCAAATCCCATATCATTTTCATCGCTTTTCTCTTAACTGCTTCAAATCTTTTTACATCTTTAGTAAGATACGGCCTCCAAAACTGAACACAATACTGTAAGTGGGGCCTCACCAACGATATGTAGAGGGGCATCAACACCTCCTTTCTTCTACTGGTTATACCCCTCTCTATGCAGCCTAGCATCCTTCTGGTCACGGCCACAGCCTTGTCACAGTGTTTCATCACCTTCAGATCCTCAGACACCATCACCCCAAGGTCCCTCTCCTGAGCCGAACTTACCTATCTCCTACATCTCTTTTGGATTTCTGCACTCCGAATGCATCACTCTGCACTTCTTGGTATTACATTTTAACTGTTGACAATGCTATATAAACCAATAAAGTTTGTTGTATAAAAGCCCACACGCTCCCGGTTCTGTGAATGTACAATTTGTGTTTTGCTTGAGTTTTGATAAATCGTAGAACTGAAGTTTATTTAGAGAAGCACATTCTGGTATCTGTGATAGTTTTGAACTGGGGGATTTTTTTTTTAAATCAATTATTTTTCTCTCATATGAGAGTTTTTTTGCATGGATTCTCTTTTTCCCTTAGAAATGGAACCAATGATAGGAATGGACTCCTGATACAGTAGTGGGTTAACTATTCATCTTGAATTTCTGTACTTGGAGGTTTGAGGTTTCCTTGCTTTAATTTTTTTTTTTTGGATTCACAGAACTGAGAGCATCTGGGCTTTTATACAACAGATTTTATTGGTTTATAGCATTGTCAACAGTGAAAGTTTGTTTTTCCCATTTTTTTGTTTGTATTAAATTTTAACTGCCAGACCCTTGACCATTCTTCTAACATTTGGAGATCCCTTCTCATGGCCTAGAGATGGGAGTAACTAGTGAGGTAATTAACTATGCAGATGACACAAAATTATTCAGGGTCGTCAACTCGCAGGAGGAGTGCGAAAGATTACAGGAGGATCTCGCGAGACTGGGGGATTGAGCGTGCAAGTGGCAGATGAAGTTCAATGTTGACAAGTGCAAAGTGATGCATGTGGGTAAGAGGAACCCGAATTACAGCTATGTCATGCAAGGTTCCGCGTTAGGAGTTACGGACCTAGAAAGGGATCTGGGAGTCATCGTGGATAAGACATTAAAAACTTCTGCTCAGTGTGCTGCTGCGGCTAAGAAAGCAAATAGAATGTTAGGTATTATTAGGGAAGGGATGGAAAACAAACATGAGGATGTTATAATGCCGTTGTATCGCTCCATGGTGCGACCGCACCTTGAGTATTGTGTCCAATTTTGGTCGCCGCATCTCAAAAAAGATATAAAGGAATTAGAAAAGGTGCAGAGAAGGGAGACGAAAATGATAAAGGGAATGGAGCGACTTCCCTATGAGGAAAGGCTGAGAGGGTTAGGGCTCTTCAGCTTGGAGAAGAGGCGGCTGAGGGGTGATATGATAGAAGTCTGCAAGATAATGAGTGGAGTAGAGCGGACAGATGTGAAGCGTTTGTGTGCAGACTCCATTGACCAGGATCTGGGCTTGAGGATTCTTATAGAGCACCTGAATTGCAGCAACCCCCCCCCCCCCCCTGTTTATGCCTACCCTGGTCAATACCTCAAACAAATGCTCCAAGCACATGTCTCGCTTAATTCCTTCCCTTTCCCCGCAGCCTCATCCTACCATAGCAGGCTCTCGAAGGAGCCCATCCAATGGGCAAAAATATCTGGCCCCTTCTCACCCCTCAGCTGGAGAGTGACCAGTGTGTGGCTGAATGTTTGTCCATGGAGAAAGTGGAGCTACTTACTTGTAATGGGGGTACTCCATGAACAGCAAGATAAGTCTCCTCCCCTATGGATGAGTCCGCGGAACCAAGCTGGAGACACCTGGAGGGGAGATAGCTCCACAGGGACTTATATAGTGGGCAAGTAACGCATGCTCTGAGGGAACCTTCCAAAAACTTTCCTCTGAGCTCTGGAAGAGCATAATCCATTTCCGGGTTCATCAGGTGATGTCACCTTTTCGTAAATCTAGCCCTCGATTGTAAGTCTTCTGAGGCAGGTATCTATCTGAATTTATAACTGGCTTTGTACATAGAGTTGGAAAGGTGGGTGATGAAATCTAAATCTAAATAAGGTTTCTGTAACTGAATGAGTTATCAGGATCAGGGAGTGTCTCTTGCTATCTTTGGGATAGGTTTTTCTACCTCTGGGAACCATAAGAATATAAAAACTTAAGAATTGCCATACTGGATCAGAGCAGTGGTCAATTCAGGTAACAAATACCTGTCAGAATCCCCCCAAAGTAACAAGATTCATGATACTTATCTCGGGGATAAACAGTGACTTTCTCCAGGTTTACCTTAATAACTGTTTATGGACTTTAACTCCTGGAACTTATCCAAACCTTTTTAAAATACAGCTATCTTAACTGCTTTACCACATCATCTGGCAACGAGTTCCAGAGCTTAATTATGTGTTGAGTGAAAAATATTTTCTCCTATTTGTTTTAAATATGTGTAACCTCATGGTGTGTCCCCTACCTTTGTACTTCCTGAAAAACAATCAATTTACATTTGTAAGTTCCAGTCAACTCAAGATTTTGTACACCTTTATCATATCTCCCCTCAGCCATCTCTTTTCCAAACTGAAGAGCCCCAAACTCCCCAGCCTTCATAGGCGGTCGGTGGTTCAGCTGTTTGGGGAGGCTAAAGTGGGCGTGGCCGGGCATGGGGCCTGAGTCTCTAAATATCAAATGCTAAAAAGTAAAATGACAAGAAAATTAAACAGTGTACCCTTCAATAGATATACAGTATATATGTCTCTTTTGCAATTGAATTAAAGCAGGTTGAAAAAGTGTTCATAGATGATGCCTACGCCTCCATAGTGCCAGCCAGTCTGCCTCTCTTCTCTCTTACACATCCCACTTACCCTCAGCCAACATGCCTATGGAAATAATTCAATTGTATTTAAAGATCTCTCAAGAGGCTGTGTCTCATAATTTAGTCTCTAAAACCCTTTCTGATGTTTTTAGTGTCACCTCAGTAAGGCCACTTAATTAACAAAAAATGGCAAAACAAAAAGTCTTCTCAACCCAAATAGTGTGAAACTACAACATATAGAGAACCACACAGGTCCACTTTTCACTATTCACTTTTCACTTTTTATTCTAAGAGGAAAAAAGGATCTCAGATGTTCTGATGTCCACTTTCTTTGAGGCTACACAACACATCTTTAGCGGTTACTCAATCATTGGTCCAAAAATCCCCATGATGAAATTTTACTAACACTGTGCAATATTAATTTTTTCATTTCTTTGTTTTTCTTTTTACTTTTATCTTTCCACCATAATTAAATTAATGTGACACTTATCTGAAGTGGAAGGCCAACACACAATCCCTTCACTGCAAAACACTATACACAAACAAGCAAAAATACACTCAAAACCTTACCAAACTATAACTGCACTAACTCCCAGGACAGGAAAAGCTGCAACCTTATGCGTGAAAAAGCAACACTGTAAATATTACACCAGGCCCTAAAACATCAATGCACTACCTAGTGAAAAAAAATTGGACTGTAACCAGCTCTCTACACAAATACTACATGCTAGTAGAACACTGCACCTTGGTCACACATGAAAAACACGTCACAAAATATATGACACAAGGGACCAGGCAGCAATAAAAGATACGAAGGCAAAAAACTGAACTGGAAACCTTAAGAAGTCAGACTCGGCATACAGCAATGTTAGAGAAATTGAAACAGAAAAGCATATCACAGATACACATTTCCAAAAGCTGACATATTCAATTAATAAATGTCTACCTTTGTTGTCCGACCATTTTGTTTTCTATTTGCTTTGGTCCTAGTGTCTGTTTTATGCTTTTTTCTGTTCTTCTTCTTGTCTTTGCAATTTATCCTAGCCATCTGAAATTTCTTCTGTCTCCATATCCACCATTCTCCATCTTCCCACTGTGGCCTTGTCCCTATCCGTCCTCTGCTTTCAGCATCTGCCCTCAAAGTGTCCCGATTCAGCCCTTATATTCAGCAGTTTCCACTCTGTCTTTGTCTTGCTTTATCCTGCATTTCCCCCTCTTTGTCCCTATCCCCTCCTGTGATCAGCATTGTCCATCTCTGTCCTTACCCCCCCCCCCAGTGTAGCCCCCTCTGTGTCCTTATCCCTTTCCTTCCATACCTAGTATATCTTCCATCTGTCTCCCCTTCTTCCCACACCCCTCCCCCACAGTTCAGTATGTCTCCCTCCTAGGTCCTGAGGGTCTGTTTCTCCTCTCTTCCATCCAGCATCTTTTCTCCTTTCTTCCCCTAGTCAGTCAGCCAGTCAGTCTCTGTCTTAGCCCCCCTCACCTCCATGTTGTTCCAGTATCTATACCTCTCCCTCCAGCACCTCTTCCTGTCTCTGTCCCTCCCTCTCTCCTCCCATTCCAGCACCACATAGTTCTCCCTCCCTGTCACCTGCAGTCAAGCATTTCTCTCCTTTTGTTACCCCCCCCCTTCCCGCGGTTCCAGTGTTTCTCCCCTTTTCTTACCCCTCACGGTTTCAGCATGTCTCCCCTTTTCTTACCCCACCCCCACCCCACGGTTCCCGCATCTCCCTTCCTCCCGGTCCCCATGGTCTAATGGTTTTTGCTAACCTTCCTCAATCGCTGCAGGCAGGGCAGGAGCATCGCAGCGATGGAAAGGAACTTCCATGTTCTTCTCTGTGACGTGTTCTGATGCAATTTTCTGTTCCGCATGGGCAGGACACATCACGAAGAAGACCGAGGCAGCTCCTTTCAATCACTGTGGTGTCCCTGCCGGCAGCAATTGAGGTAGAAGGTTAGCAAGCACCATTGGACCATGGGGAGCGGGAGGGAGATAAGAAAAGGGGAAAATGCTGAAACCATGGGGAAGGGTAAGAAAAGGGGAGAAACACTGGAACTACGGGGGAGGGGGGATAACAAAAGGAGAGAAATGCTTGACTTGCAGGTGACAGGGAGGAAAGAACCGCAGGGAGCAGGAGGGAGAGAAAGAAGAATGCTGCCGACAGTCTCGGACAGTAGGTGGAGTGAGAGCCTCTTATAAGGGGTGCCTATGCCAGCCTTCCCTCATATGAGAGTCATTCTACCACTTAAACATTTTGGTTGCACTTCTTTCTATTTTTTCTAATTCTTTTTTGAGATGTTGTAACCAGAATTATGCACACTACTCAAGGTGCAGTTGCACCCAGGGGCGTAGCCACGGGTGGGCCTGGACGGGCCCAGGCCCGCCCATCCACATTGCTGTCTCTATCCCTTTTGTCCCACGAGGCAGCGCTTCCTTCCTGCCCTGTCTTCTCCCGAAGCTCCGCTGCATCGGTCCCTCCCTGCAAGTAGAATCCTCCTTCGCCGGTCGTGCTGCGCTGCCATGCAATTGCACACGCAGCTACGCTCCTCCCCCTGCCGCGTCTATCTGGCCCTCTGTGATGCACTTCTTGTTTAGGGCCGGATGAACGCGGCAGGGGGAGGAGCGAAGCTGCATGTGCATGGCAGCACAGCGCGACCGGCGAAGGAGGATTCCACTTGCAGGGAGAGACTGATGCAGCGGAGCTTGGGGAGAAGACAGGGCAGGAAGGAAGCGCTGCCTCCGTCGGACAAAAGGGATAGAGACAGCGCGAAGGATGCGGATGGGCGGACCTGGAGGAAAAATGGCTGAGCTGCTGGGACATGGGAGGGAGAGGAGGAAGGGGCTGGAGGGAAGGGAGAGAGTTGCTGGGACATGGGAGGGAGAGGAAGAAGGGACTGACTGGAAGGAAGGGAGAGAGCTACTGGATATGTGAGGGAGAGGAAGAAGGGACTGGAGGGAAGGGAGAGAGCTACTGGATATGGGAGGGAGAGGAAGAAGGGACTGGAGGGAAGGGAGAGAGTTACTGGATATGGGAGGGAGAGGAAGAAGGGACTGGAGGGAAGGGAGAGAGCTGCTGGGACATGGGAGGGAGAGGAGGAAGGGACTGGAGGGAAGGGAGAGAGCCGTTGGGACATAGGAGGGAGAGGAAGAAGGGACTTGGAGGGAAGGGAGAGAGCCGCTGGGACATGGGAGGCAGAGGAAGAAGGGACTGGAGGGAAGGGAGAGAGCCATTGGGACATGGGAGGGAGAGGAGGAAGGGAGAGAGCCGCTGGACATGGGAGGATAGGGAGAGAAAGAGGGGTGATGGATGGAAGGATGCAGAGAGAAAGGGGAGAGACTGGAAGGATGTGGAGAGAGAGAGAGGGGAGACTGAACAGAAAAGGGTAGAGAGATAGAGGCATTAGATGGAAGGATCAGGAGAGAGGGTAGATGGGTGGAAGGATGAGGAGAGAAAGAGGGAAGACACTGGATGGAAGGGTAGGGAGAAAAAGGAGACGCTGGATGCAAAAGAAAGAGGGGAGCTGCTGGATGGAAAGAGGGAGAGGACAGAGTAGGGAAAGACTGGAGAATAAGAGGAAGGGGCATGTGGAGAACAAGGGTGAGGAAAAGATGAAAAGCCATAGGTGGTGAATGGACAGGAAACCCTGGCAAGAGAAAGACAAAGGAAAGTAGAATCTAGAGACTGGGAGCAACACAATGAGAAAAAGTAAATGGCCATACAACAAAGGTAAAGAAAATTTTATTTTAATTTAGGATAAAGTAATATGGTACCTGTGTTAATAAAGTTTCAGAGACCAATACTTCCTTCCTTAGGTCAGGAGAGGATACCATAACAGCGTTATGCTGACCTGAGGCAGGAGGTTTTGGCCTCTGAAAGCTCATTGAAAAAGGTGTTAGGCTTTTAAATAAATTTTCTGAAACCTGATGCACTGAAAAGCAGCACTTTACCCCTATTTGACAAATGCATCTGATTAGTGTGACTAAATTTTGCCTGGGAAGGGGGATAGAGAGAAACTTTTGTGCCCACCCACTTTAGGTTCAGGCCCATCCAAAATTGGCAGTCTGGCTATGCCACTGGTTGCACCATGGAGTGATACAGAGGCACTATGATTTCTTTGTTTTATTCTCTATTCCTTTCCTAATAATTTTGTTTGCTTTTTTGGTTGCTGCAGCACACTAAGCAGAGTATTTCAGTGTACTATTCATGATAACACCTAGATCTTTTTCCTGGGCAGTGACTCCTGTATAACTATAATTTGGGTCATTGTTGCCCGTGTGCTTCACATCCACATTAAATTTCAACTGTCATTTAGATGCCGTCTTCCAGTCTTGTATGGTCCTTCTGCAGTTTCTCACAATCTGCACGACAGGATTCCTTCAATCCAAGATAAACATTTGGAAAGTTATCCAGTTTGTAAGAAGAGTTTATTGGTCATTCTCACTACCCTACCTCAAGGCCCTTGTAACTAGTGTAGACTGTTATCTTTACATGCCTCAGTAATCAGACCCATAATCTCGATTGCTAATTAATGTCTTTCCATTTATTTTTAATATAATTTGCAGAACTCTTTAAAGTCATCGGCCCTGATCAACCAGTGATTGCTGTTCTGGGTAAAGCTGCCGAGTTATCCTGCCACCTCTCCCCAGTCCTCAGTGCTGAACACATGGAGGTGAGGTGGTTCCGATCCAGCTTCCAATTAGTTGTGCACCTGTATGAGAATGGGATGGATCAGAATGAGCATCAGATCCCAGAATACAGAGGCAGGACAGAGCTGATCAGAAATTACATTTCATGTGGCATCGTGTCACTGAGGATATACAATATTGGGCCTGATGATGAAGGAAGTTACACGTGTTTCTTTAAATCTGATACATCCTATGAAGATGCAACTTTGGAGCTGAAAGTAGCCCGTAAGTGGAGGATTTCATTCTCTTCTGACTTTCTATCTTGTCTGTGTTCAATGTAACATTGACTAAAAGACGTGGAGGGGCATTTTTGAAAGGGATGTCCTCATTTCGATTTGGACGTCCTCGCAAAACGTCCAAATCTAGGGGTGTGGAAACCCGTGTTTTCAAACCAAGATGGATGTCCATCTTTCGTTTCGCTAATACGGTCAGGGATGTCCAAATCCTGAAATTTGGTCGTCCCTAGATTTGGTCATCCCTATACTTTGTCGTTTCTGATTTTCGGCGATAATGGAAACCACCAAATGCAAGCCATTTGGTCGTGGGAGGAGCCAGCATTTGTAGTGCACTGGTCCCCGTGACATGCCAGGACACCAACTGGGCACGCTAGGGGGCACTGCAGTGGACTTCATAAATTGCTCCCAGGTACATAGCTCCCTTACCTTGTGTGCTGAGCCCCCCAAAACCCACTACCCACAAATGTACACCACTACCATAGCCCTTAGGGGTGAAGGGGGCACCTAGATCTGGGTACAGTGGGTTTGTGGTGGGTTTTGGAGGGCTCGCTGTTTCCTCCACAAACATAACTGGTAGGGGGAGGGAAATGGGGCTAGGTCCACCTGTCTGCAGTGCACTTACCCACTAAAACTGCTCCAGGGACCTGCATACTGCTGTGATGGACTTGAGTATGACATCTGAGGCTGGCAATCAGTATTTTTACAGATGTTTTTTGAGGGTGAGAGGGGGTTAGTGACCGCTAGGGGAGTAAGGGGAGGACATCCTTGATTCCCTCTGGTGGTCATCTGGTCATTTTGGGCACCTTTTTGTGCCTTGGTCATAAGAAAAACATGACCAGGTAATGTCGTCCAAGTGTTCCTCAGGGACGCCCTTGTTTCTTTCAATTATGGGTCAAGGACGTCCAAGTGTTAGGCACGCCCAAGTCCTGCCTTCGCTACGCCTCTGATACGCCCCCTTGAACTTTGGCTGTCCCTGCAACAGAAAGCAGTTGGGGACGTCCAAAATCGGCTTTCGATTATACCGTTTTGGACAACCCTGTGAGAAGGACGTCCATCTTCCGATTTGCACGGAAGATGTCAGGAGTCAGGACTCAGAGAAACAGATCAGTGATGTGCCGGAGACCAGCGATGAAGAAGACTTCAACTGGTGGGGGTTGGGGACCCCCGCCAGCAAAGGTACCTAGCGGTGGAGGTGGGGGTTCAAAGGTGGCAGAGGAGGAGCGGTGGCGTGGAGGGGTCAAAAGTGGCGGGGGGGGGGGGGAACTAAAATGTGCTCCCTCATCTCAGGCTCTGGATCACCCTCCTGCTGAGGTCTGGCTACGCTCCTGGTCTAGTGTCTGTAGCTCTGAGACTTAGTTATAACGAGTTGCAATAGTGTAGTCTGCTAATCACAAAGGAGTGTATAAGGATGTTAATGGCTTGCGGATCAAGAATTGACAAATGCATGATTGTTTCAAGAATTAGAAGCCCGTTGTAGCCTTTTCAAGGAATAAGAACATTAAAGAGAGATTGGTACATTCTACATTACCTTCAAGAGCACAAGAAAATGTTATACATTTGGGACATTTGCCTTGTGGGTCTTGCTCATTATGCAGACACAGTTTGTATATATCTTCTTTCATTCATCCAGTAACTAGGTAAATTTTTAAATTGAACCACACCAGCACATGCAACACTGCTCAGGTAGTGTATTTGGTTGTGTCCTTGTTCATTGACGTACATTGGAAAAATGAAGCACATAGTGAAAACTTGTATCATTGAACACAGCCGTTGTATCTTATGCAATGTTACATCAACACCATTGGCTGAGCATCGGTTATATAAGAACCACACTCTTGAAGATTTGCAATTTTTTTGTTTTGAAGACTATTCAATTAAGATGGCATGGGGGAGACATAGATTCCATTCTTCCGAAAGAAGAACAACAATGTATTTTTGAGTACAACACAGTTACTTTGCATGGTCTTAGTCTAGAATACTGTATGCAGTTCTGGTCACCGCATCTCAAAAAAAATATAGTGGAATTAGAAAAGGTACAGAGAAGGGTAATGAAAATGATAAAGGGGGTGAGGAAAGGGTAAAGCAGCTAGGGCTCTTCATCTTGGAGAAAAGATGACTGAAGGGAGATATGATAGAGGTCTGTAAAATAATGTGTGGAATGGGTAGATGTGAATTGCTTGTTTACTCTTTCCAAAAATACTAGAACTAGGGGGCATGCAATGAAGCTACAAATTAGAATACTTAAAACAAATCAGAGAAAATATTTCCTCTTCCTAAAAGAAAAGTCCATAAGCCATTATTAACATGGAGTTGGGGAAAATCCACTGCTTATTTCTAAGCAGTATAAAATATATTGTTCTGTTTTGGGATCTTCCCAGGTACTTGTAGCCTGGATAGGCCACTGTTGGAAACAGGATGATGGACCTTCGGTCTGTCTCAGTATGGCAACATTTATGTACTTATGGATCTATTCTGTTTGATTCTATAGAAGCAATTCTTGATGATGTGTGAAATCTGTTCAGAGAATGTAAGAGATTCGTCTAGGTGGACTCCAAGTATTTTAGTGGCTTGCACTTACAGAACAGGTGTAGAGTTAAGAGAATGGGGTGTATGAGTATACGGTTTGCAAAGTTGGAAAAGAGAAGACAAATTGATTTTCTAGGACTGAGTATAAACTTATGATGGGATAACCACTCAGTTATTTGTACAACCTTATGAGTTAGTGATTGAACTATGTGAGTATCTGTTGGGTCAGTATAATGTGGAAATTGTATATCATCTGCATATACGAATGCTGTGAAATCTAGGGACTGAGCGAGTGTTAGTAATGGGGTTAAAAAATATATTGAAGAAGGTCGGATAAAGGATTGATCCTTTTAGAATGCCTGAATCAAGAGTAAACGGTTTGATTTCTGGTCTTTGACATAAGACTGTATACGAGCGATCAGAAAGGAAAGATTTGAACTGGTTGAGTGCTTGGTCTTGAATTCCTATTTTAAAAAGCCTATCTAACAACAGATTATGATCTACCAAATCGAATGCTGCTGAGTGGTCGAGTGAGAGTAAGATAGTTGATTTATTGTGATCTAATTGACAGCGAATGTGAATTTTTCTACACTGTTCTATAGAATACAGTAATAAATGGCCAAATTTAAGTGAGGATTATAAGCTTCTCTGGGAGCCAATCTTAATTGCATTGACACAAGAGTGATGCAACCTTTTCCTAACCCACGTGCCTCCTAGGTAAGAAACCAAGCAGAAGCTTAGCTCATTTCTCTCCCTTAAAAAAAAAATTATATATATATATACACATGAGGTCCAGAGAAACTCCTAGACACGGTAAAGAATAAAACATGAGGAATGGGTGGCCACAACCAAGCACTATAAAACAGCTGCTGCTCCTGCACTTTCAGGATATCAGGCGGCACCACGACAGAAGTATGTATTTTTACGGAGAACCAAAATGAGGCTGAATGTGCCTGAAGATGAAGAAGTAACTAAGTTGTGCACAGAACTAAATGAAAATGTATCTATATGGAGGAAGTGACGTCACCAAGCAGCATGGCCGCTTAAGAGCTGAGCTCCTACCGCCCCACAGAGGATAGTAGCAATAAAAGCGATTTAATTGTGGCAAGAGAAAAGAAAAACAGCGCTCGCGTTCAGCAGCAACGTTAGAGCAGCGGGTTCGCTCAGAAAACAGACTCGAAGGTGGCGGACCTCTCACGTTTTGCCTTCTCAGAAGGAGCCGCGGCAATCAGAGTCAAAATGGCGGATGCGCAGAAGACAAAAGAGACGGAGAACGAAGGTAAAGCAAGGCCTGCGGAAAACGCGCCAGACTTGCAAACCGCAACAGATCTAGAGAGAGAGGTTCCCCCGAAATTAGAAGCCTGGCTCCACGACATAAGCTCCGACCTGAAAGCCCTACGGGCCGAGGTGGCAACGCTTAAAGAGGACCTGAGGGGAGAGATCCGGGAATTGGGCTCTCGCCTAGAGGAAACGGAGACACAGGTTGAAGCGCATAGTGAAGCAATTGGAGTCTTGGACCAGCAGATGAGCGAGCTGCAAGGAGACCAACACCAGCTACTAGACAAAATTGAGGACTTGGAAAATCGGGGTCGCCGTAACAACCTCAGATTTCGGGGCCTGCCAGAAACATCCACTTACCAAGACTGCGAGCACGTGGTCCAACAACTGGTTAGTGCATTGCTTTCAATGAATGGAGATAATGTGGAGGCCGAAACAATACAGTTGGAAAGAGCGCATAGAGCTTTGGGTGCGGCACGCAACAACAAACCAAAAGATATTATTGCCTGCTTCTCCAACTTCAAACTTAAGGAACAGGTGCTAAAAAAGGCTCGTCAGACCCCAGACTTTAAATGGGATTCTTATGCTATCGAAGTATATCAAGACCTGGCAGCCATGACACTGAAACGGAGGGCAGATCTGAAACCATTCACTAGGCGCCTGAGAGAACTCAAAATTCAATATAGATGGAGACATCCTTTTGCATTAGCCTTTTATAAAGACGGGACTATGCACCTGGTAAAATCTATTGAGGAAGCAAGAGCAATTTGTCCAGAGACAGAAGAGCCAGAAGAAAGGAGAGATACAGGCCCTGAGAAGAAAACCAACTCCCGGTCCCTGCCACCAAAATGGCAGAGAGTGGGGAAAGGCCCCAGAAGACTACAACGCCAGCAGTCGGCTGCGAGAGTCACCTGAGAACAATTAGGTCTAAAAGTAGGGGTAAAAAGTTGGACTTATATAGTTACTGATGTTGGAAAAATTGCTTAAGTTAAGGTAATTCCCTGCGCTGAATAAAAATAGCGCTAGATGAAACAACTCTGTGGGGTGAGTAGACAGCGGGGCGCCTGCTTCTTCCTCTCTATTTAGACACCCATTGGTATTCCATGGGGTGTTATAATTGTGTTAGGGGAATTTGGGGAGGGGGGAAAGGGTTTAATAAGGGGAGGGAGAGGGTGGGGGGGGAATTGCTCTGTGTGACAAGGGGATTAGACTTCTCATGGAACAATGACCAAAGGGAAAAAAGGGACATGAGAGAAGACACACCAACATTATTAAATCATGGGTGATGTTAAATGTATGTTGCTGAATGTAAGAGGGCTGAACATCCCCAGGAAAAGGCAGTTGCTATTCCGGGAGCTGTTAAGGCTACAGATAGATATTGGCTTTATACAGGAGACCCACCTTAAGCCGCGTTATGAATACTTATGTAGCCATAAGCAATACCCAATTGTGCATTTCGCTTCTAGTAATGACAATGCAAAAAGTAGGGGAGTGTTAATTGTGTTTCGTGGTAATAAGCCCTGGGGGATAAAGAAAGTGATAAAAGATAAAAATGGGAGATACCTACTCATAGTCTTTGAATTAACAGGCCAAATATACACAGTGGTAAATGTCTATGGACCCAATATACATCATGCAGAATTTCTTGAAGATCTAGACCAACTGCTCATTAGGAACATTGAGGGATCCTTGCTATTGGGAGGAGACTTTAACCTTACAGTGAACCCATGTTTAGATAATTCCACGACAAGGACAGCTTATGCTAGACAAGATAGACGAAAGCTTCAAGAATTTCTTACCCGCTGGCAGTTGATAGATTACTGGCGTAAGGATAATCCTATGACACGAACATATACACACTTCTCTACAGTGCATCACACCTCATCCAGGATAGATATGTGGTTAGGAGATGCCTCTCTCTTAGGTAGAGTTGACTCCTTGCAAATACTTCCCCGCACCTGGTCTGATCATTCCCCGGTGATATTACAACTCCGTGGATTGGGACCCAAAAGACCGAGACCCCCCTGGCGTCTTGATGACGCGTTGTTGGCTGATCCAAACAACGTGTCCCAAGTGGAACAGTCCATTAAAGATTATATTAGCTTTAATGATAATGAAGAAGTGTCTCCAATAGTTTTGTGGGAAGGTCTTAAAGCAGTAATAAGGGGCCACTTAATAGCTCTCAGATCACGGGTATGGAAAGCTAGATGTGCAAAGGAGAATGACATTCGTCAGCAATTGGCTGGGACAGAGGCACTCCTGCAACGGGGGGAGGGTTCAGACCTTGCGAATCTTACAACTCAAGCTCATGCTTTACGATCGCAGCTGCACGATCTTGAATTAGCGGATATCTCTGAAAAACTACTAAGGGTGCGTCAGTCATATTTTGAATTTGGCAATAAACCAAGTAGACTATTGGCCCACAAATTAAAACAACATGCCAGCAGAAATGTGATTGAGGGGTTACGAGATGAGGGTGGGATGGTGCATTCTGATTATGAGTTTTTGGAGTCTGCCTTTCGGGAATTCTATAAAAATCTGTATACACCAGAGTTAGAACAGAATCCAGAAGAGGCAGCCCAATTTTTAGCAGAGATGGATCTCCCAGCACTCCCAGAAGGTGCAGATCAAATGTTAGGCAGCCCCATCACAGTCGAAGAAGTGGAACAAACAATCAAAGGATTGTCTATCAATAAAGCTCCGGGACCAGACGGATTCACTAATAAGTTCTATAAGACCTTTAGAAAAATACTATCTCCCCTCCTGGTGAAAGTACTCAACTTCATAGATGAGAATACAGGCCTACCGCCGACCTGGAATATGGCAACAATAACAGTGCTACCCAAGCCAGGCAAAGATCCTCTCCTATGTAGCTCCTATAGACCTATCTCACTACTGGGGGTAGATTACAAAATATTTACAAAAATTTTGGCCACTAGATTACAAAAATATCTCCCCCTGCTAACTCATGAAGATCAGGCAGGATTCGTGCAGAATCGCCAAACTTTTGATAACATAAGAAGAACTTTGCAGGTTATCCAGGGGGCACAGATTACAAACACCCCCTTGTGTATATTATCTTTAGATGCTGAAAAGGCCTTTGATCGGGTCAGCTGGCCATTTCTGTTTGCAGTATTAAAGAAGGCGGGTATTGGGGGGAGTTTTGCAAAGTGGTTACACTCAATATACAAAAACCCGAGGGCAGCAGTGCGGGTCAATGGGGTCCTATCCTCCCCCTTCTCATTACATAGAGGTACTAGGCAAGGCTGTGCATTGTCACCGCTGCTTTTTGCTCTAGTGATGGAGCCCTTGGCAGCTAAAATTAGATCAAATCCAGGAATCCGAGGTATGAGAGGGGGAGGGATTGAAACTAAAATACTCCTTTTTGCAGATGATATTCTGCTTATCTTAAAAGATCCTCTTTCAGCTTTTCCAAAAATCGGAGAAGAAATACAAGCATATGAGACCGTCTCAGGTTTCAAAATAAATTTTGACAAATCTGAAGCACTGGAACTAAATATGCCCAGCCATCAAATAGATCAGTTGAAGCTCCAGTTCCCCTATAAATGGGCAAGTAAATACATAAGATATCTAGGGGTTAATATACCTCGTAAGCTGGAGGAAGTCTTTAAGAGCAACTTCCCAACGAAGACACATGACCTATTTCGGGAATTGGAGAGATGGGAGGGCTTAACACTATCATGGATGGGAAGGATCAATGCTATCAAAATGATTGTCCTCCCGAAGCTTCTATATTTATTCATGGCTTTACCAATTGACATACCAGATGACTTTTTCCGAGGCTTGCAGAGAAGAGTGTTTTCATTTATCTGGAGAAAAAGGCCACCCCGGGTGCGGCGAGAGACGCTGTGTCAATTGAGAGATAAGGGGGGCATGGGGGTCCCTGCATTTCGGGAATACTACAAGGCAGCACACTTGCGAATCTTAGCAATCTGGTTGCAGGGTACTGGGAAGATATGGGCCCGTATAGAACAGAGTTGGCTAGAACCGCTTCCACTTGGGGCAATACCATGGTTACCGAAACAACAATTGAAAGAGATAATAAGAAACAGTCCATTCTTGATTCATTGGCCTTTGAATACTTGGTACAAGGTTAGGGAGAAATTTTTCCCTGGGAGGATATACTTTAAACATGCCTTCCTTAGATATACCCCTCAATTCGGACCAGGAACACTTGACACGACCTATGAGGAATGGGAAACTATGGGTTTGCGGGAACTGGGGCAAATGTGTGACGAGGGGCACGTTCCTACCTTCCGAGAGCTAAGCCAAGAACATGGGCTGTCACCTCTTCAGGCCTTCCAGTACTATCAAGTGCGAGATTTTATACACCGTAAAGCACGGGAAGAGCTTAGTTTAGCTGAGACAATGCTGGAAAAGGGGGTAATGGGAGGAGGAGGCAGGGGTAGTATATCAAGGATATATAGAGCCTTATTGGCCCACTCCCAACCGGTGGAATATTACACAGGAAAATGGGAAAAAGCAATGGGGGTCACGTACGAACCCAAACAGTGGGCACAAGCTTTTAGTTCCCTACTAAAAGTATCAATATCCAGTGCAATGATGGAGAATGGACACAAAATTTTGTATAATTGGTATTACACTCCTAGCCGCCTGGTCAGTATGTTTAAGTCAGGCTCAGATCTTTGCTGGCGAAAATGTGGGGAAGTGGGCGATATGTACCACATATGGTGGGCATGTGAACATGCACAAAGGTATTGGGAAAGTATAGTGGACCTGGTACACAAAATGACAGAAATAGCATACCCCATGAAACTAGATACCTGCCTCTTACACTTTAAGCCGCCAGGAATTAAAAATCATATCCATCGGTTTGCCACGCAGGTGTTTGTAGCGGGTAAGATGGTTCTAGCTGCATCATGGAAAAAAACACGACTACCTGAACTACCCATGGTTATAGAAAAATTGAGATCCATTCAGCTAATGTCCAAACTCACAGCATTACGTAATGGTCAAATTGTTCAATATCATAAAATATGGAACCTGTATAACATATGGTTGTCTAATAACATGGTTACGGATAACTCTGACACACAGAAGTAGGGACGGGGAGGGGGTGGGGGAGAGGGAAAGAGAATGAGGTTCATATATTTGACCGCAAACAAAGATTTTGAATGTTTAAGTATATGGTTGATAGGTTGCATCACAATTAATATGGAACTGAACAATGTTGTAAAAAGCTTTGTATTGAATGGAAAAATTAATAAATAAAAAACATAAAAAAAAAAAGAAAATGTATCTATATATTTATATGCACGCACATATACAACCCCCTCCCCCCCTCAAAAAAGGATAAGAAGGCTAGATGACTACAAACACAAGAAAAAGTAAGGGGTCCAAGGAGAAGAGGGAAGGTCTTTTAAAGCCCAACCCAACTCCCAGATATACAGTTGCTCTCTTTTCAATTCTAGTTCTGGTCCAGATTATGCCTCAATTTCTAGCAGGCTAAATTTGGTTGCCGACTGGCTGGTTGAACACTGCTTGAAACTAGATCTGTCAAGTCAATGGCCATGATTTTTTTCCTCTTGGTCCCCTGTCGCGAGTCCCCTTTGCTTTACAATCAAAGTTGTTCTCTCCCCTATGTCCCATCAACCAGAACCCTGGGGGTTACCCTAAATAACTGTCCTTTCATTCTCATATTTCAAGGCCGTTTTATTCCCTCTATTCGTCCTCCTCTAAATCGTAACTCCCTCTATAATGGTCTTTCCTGGCCATTTATCTCATTTCATGATTATTGCATTTTTCTTAATGTAGCTGGTTTAAAGCATTTTATTGGTGGGATGAAGTTTTATAAGGCTTTTGTTGTGAACTAAATTTATTGATGGTGAGCATGTGTTGCAGCGTGATGGCTGCCTGCAGTGCCTGTTGGAGTGTCAGCTGAAGAAGTTGGGCCCTCTCAGTTCAGTCCCAGGCTTTTTAGTTTTATGTAATGCTGGTGGATTTCTTTCTGGGTGGGGGGTGGGCTTAGTGCCCAGCTTAAAATATTAAAACAAAAATTGTATTTAATGTTGGTGGGGATGATCTCTGCAATACCTGGGAGTTTCATATTATTTTTATTTTATTTAGTCTTTTTGTAGACTCAGTATTGAACACCCAAAATTTACAAAGTATGAGCGAAGGTTAGACAAGCTATCAGCATGCATGCAACAGCAAAAATCATATTAATTATTCAAAAGCATGCCAAATGCTTTTAAAGTTCTGTTATTCAGTTTAAATTGCCCTGTTGGCGATAAATAATTAGATTTTGGGTTGCTGTTTGGGCACTCGGTCTCTGAAAGGTTCGCCATCACTGCTGTAGGGTATTTAAACTGCGGCACCTAGCGGATTTTAGGTTGTTTTTTGTTCTTTTCTGTTTGTATTTCTAGATCCAAGCAGTTTATTATAAATCATAGGCACTTGGGCGCGCTGTGGAGCACTGACAGAGATAGCAGCATTATCACTGAGCTCCTGATGACTCCCGCATTAAATTGAAATATCTTCCCAATCCACACAGCAATTTAAGCTTTCTTCTTTAACATTAACCTTTGAGCAAAACAGGGAGTAGCGGATTAAAACATAAAACCGCTGCAAAGACAAATTAACAAGATCTCACAGCTTGAGTGGGAAATGGAAGACAGCAACAATAGAGCGAGGAGGAATAACGTCCATCTCCTGGGCCTACCTGAAAATGCGGAAGGCACAGATCCCATACAAATTTTGGAAAAATTCATACCTAATATATTAGGTCTCCAGTTCTCCAAGGACTTTGAACTGGAGCAAGCGCACCAAGTACTGGCTTAATGTGGCCCAAAAGATAAATATCTATATGGCCCATTGTGATGCAGCACTCATATTGCAAAGTGCTTGTCTGCACGCTCCAGTGATATTCGAAGGTCAGGTGCTGCAGTTTATTCCAGACCTCTGCAAAGCTACAGTCAATGTAAGAAAACAATTCTTGGCATACCAACCTAAATTAAAGAAATAAACGTTAGATACGACCTCTTCTTCCCAGCTCGAATGTGCATAACATACAACGACGTTAGAAAAGATTTTTACTCTCCCAGGGCATCTTTTACTAAAGCTCGAGTTATCTACAGCAGCTCTCATTCTATTCCTATGGGCCCTGATGCAAATAACTCAAGCTAATCTTTAGTAAAAGACCCCCATAATGCTTTGGCTTCTTATGTCGAAGAAATGTCTCCCAGCAAGGTTGATGCAAGTTAACTTCTTATTACTTTACATTGCATGAGTAATCCTTCTATACTTTCTTCAACCAAGCCGGCGTTTTATGAACATACATTTATACGTCATTTACTGCACGTCTGCATGGCTGCTTGCATCTCCATATCAGATCATGGCTGTCACAATGATATAAGTGCTCACTAGATTCTAAGGAGACAAGTTATATTACTAGTTTTCATATGCATCATATATATTATATTATTGTTGATATTTCAATCTGTTAACACCATTCACATCATTATTATTGGAGTCAGTGAAGGGTTGCTGCCCTTCTGGGTCTCCACATCTTATGGTTGTAACATACTGTGCTTGTTTTCTGCACAATGCTATGTTTTTTTGTATTTGTACTCAGTTTGTACATCACATTGTAGTGGAGGAGTAACCTAGTGGTTAGTGCAGTGGACTTTGGTTCTGGGGAACTGGGTTCAATTCCCACTGCAGCTTCTTGTGACTCTGGATAAGCCACTTAACCCTCCATTGCCTCTAGTACAAATTAAGTATCTGAATATACTATGTAAACCACTTTGAATGTAGTTGCAAAAAAAAAAAAAAAAACCTCAGAAAGGCAATATATCAAGTCCCATTTCCCTTTCCCTTTAATCCACTGCCAAATTTCTCAATATTTATTTATTTATTAGGATGTATTTACCGCCTTTATGAAGGAATTCCCTCAAGGCAGTGTACAGTAAGAATAGATCAAACATGAGCAATAGGCAATCACAGCAGTAAAAATATTCCAATAACAATACAAAGAATGGCATTGTATACTACTTACAATGTCAACACAATACGTAATAGAATATTTTAATTGATAGTGAAGGGTAAAGCAAAGATGGAACATATAAATAGGTAAGAGAGTAAGAAGAGTTAGTAAGGTGACTAAAGAAAGTTGTACATGCCTGTTAATAATATTATATACCTTTGATATTAGACTACATTATCATATCCTTTAATGTTAAGAGTTTTAACAATCCTATCAAGAGGGAAAAGATATTGAACTCCTTGACCAAGCATTCTCCGGCTATTGTCTTTTTCCAAGAGGCACACTTGGAAGAGGTATGAATCTGCCAAATTAAAAACTATTTGGTCTCTCCCTCCACTTTTTTCTGCAGCTGATGGTAAAAAAGTGGTGTTTTGCCATCATTATCAGAAAGAGAGCTGATATTAAACTGCTAACCTATGAGAAAGATTCTATAGGTAGATGAGTAAAAGCATCAGTGACTATAGATGATAAACCTTTAATGTCTTTAAATATTTATGCTCCAAATACCGATTACCCTGATTTTTTTCTACACTATTGCAGACATCATTACTTCTGAGGATGATAAACCTAATGTGTTGGGTGGGGACTTCAACCTAATACTTAATCCTGAATTAGATAGGAAATCCACCCCCACTGAGGTACTTAATTTGCCTCATCTCCCTGCACCTTCTGAGTCCACCTCAACAGTCAGCGCCGATAAAGCATTGACCTTGGATTTTTAGGTTGGCAGCGCTGGGGGGGATACACGGGAGGAGTAGAAGCAAAACTGACCTGCTCTGGGCTCTGCTCCTTGTTGAAAAAGTCACTAGCACAGATGGAAATTTCTTCCACATCTTCTGCAGTAGCTGCCGGTGTGGGATCCATAGCGGGCAAACTCGATCCTCTCCAGAAAACTGCCTCCAAGGAGCAGAAGATCCTCACACCTCGGAGGGGTGGTCTTTAAATATCCCAACTCTTCACCCCAACAGGCTTGCCTGTCCATCACACTCTGTCCAATCCCCAGTCACCTGACACTGGGTGTTTTAAATTCAGCCTTTCCTTCCCTGACCTACTTCTCTCATTTCCTTGCCCCCGATCCTGCTGCTGACGCTACCCCCTGGAAAATTCTGCCCTGCCAGCCTGCATAGGTAAGTGGGCCCAGCCTTCTGTTAGGGTCTGACTCAAGACTAGCTCTTGGGCTTGCTATGTACACACATGTTTGAAAGAACTAAACCCAAGATCAATCTCTGCAGCGCATCCCTCATAATGCCCTTATTGAACGGCATTTATCAGTACCCTTTGTCACGTCTCACTTAACCAATTTCTAACTCAGTCATTGACTTTAGGGCCTGTATCAAGTGTGCTCAGTTTCTTCATAAGTTGTTTATTGGGAACCAGGTCAAAGACTGCTAAAATCTAAATACACCACATCCAGCACTTTCCTCCAATCCAAATCTCTGGTCACCCAGTCAAAGAAATTAATCAGATTTGTCTAACAAGGCTTACCTCTAATAAAGTCATGCTAATTGGGATCCTGCAATCCATTGGATTCCAGAAATCTCTCTATCTTTTGTTTAGTAGTGTCCCTATTATTACAGTCATCACAGAGAAGAGACTAACCAGCCTATAGTTCCCAACTTATTTCTTACTTCCTATCTAGTCAGAGAAGGGAGCCACGAGATAGTTTGTAAATTCCTTCAATTTCATTAGATGCATCCCATCTAGCATTGTGGTTTAACCTACTTTTAGCTGAGCTAGCTCCTCGTAAACAGTCTTCTGAAAATTGCTGGAGGTCTGTCTCACTTTCATTCCTATTTGTGTTTGTTTGCTGTGATCCTAGTTCCTCCTAGTCCTTCATCTGTGAACATAGAAATATTTATTAACCAGTTCCACTTCTCCTGATCAATTTCTACATATTCCTTCTCTTCACTCTTGAGTCTCACAATGGCACTTTTGTACCTCTTCCTGTCACTAACCTATCTAAAATAAAATACATTTTTGTACCCCGCTTTTACTGTACTGGCTATTTTCTCTTCCATTTACATCTTTTTTTTTTTTCTGACTACTAACCCAGCTTCTCTTAGCTTTTCAGATATTGTTGCTTTTCTTCCTCTTTCTGTAGTTTCTTGTAGTCTATGAAGGTTAACCTCTTTCCTTACCTTTTGAACAACTTTTTTGAAGAAATGGAACTTACGTTTTCTGCCGTCATCTACTATGTTATATTATGTTATTTTGATTGACTTCATCAGCAAAAAGATTAGTTGCCTTAAAATACCTCCATTACTTTTTGCCTACTGCTTTTCTACTTCCATCATATGTTCCTATCCAGCCATTGACTCCTTCAGGTATTCCACTGTTTTGACAATGTTAATCTCCCTGAAGTCTATGACTCTCACTTTTGAATGAATCATCTCCATATATATCCTAATATTGAACCACACCGTCTGTTGATCGTGGATGCCTGATGATCACCAACTATAGCATCAGAAATACTCCCTATTCATAAGCACCAGGTCCAGTATGTCCCCTTTCCATGTGGGCTCTTTTACCAGTTACCGGAACAGCTCTAACTGTAGATAATCCAGGATCTCCCACAACTGGATATCCCAATCAACATTCAACATATTGATATCAGCTAATATCACCTATCGGTATAACTTCCTCTTTCATAGAAATATTCTGAATGTTTTCAATTAAGTTTTCCCATTTCTGCCTGTGAAGAAGGTCTGAATATCATATCAATATAAATAAATGTTCCATTCCCTCCTTTTAGATTAACCTATGGTGCCTATTCCTTACCCTGTAAGTTTTGAATATAATTTGGTACATATAGCTCCATTCTTCTTCCCTTTCTTCTTACCCAGTCCTTCCTGATGACATTATAGCCTGATATAAATATATACCAGTCATAGTTCTCTATGAACCACAAATTCAAGACCACTGCCTCTTCTTTCACAGCCACTAGATCCAGAGCCTTATTTTATTATTATTAGCATTTGTATAGCGCTACCAGACGCATGCAGCACTGAACACCTGACACAGAGAGACAGCACCTACTACTACTACTATTTAGCATTTTTATAGCGCTACAAGGTGTACGCAGCGCTGCACAAACATGAGAGCTTACAATCTAAAATAATACAGACAGACAAGACAATTAAGGGCGAGGGAAGTACTGAGTGAGAAGGAACAAGGGGGAGGGCACATGAGTAATGGCTAGGAGCCAAAAGCAGAAGTGAAAAGGTGGGTTTTCAGCATAGACTTGAAAACAGGTAGAGATGGAGCTAGACGTACAGGTTCAGGAAGTCTATTCCAGGCATAAGGTGCAGCGAGAGAAAAGGAACAAAGCCTGGAGTTAGCAGTGGAGGAGAAGGGGGATGACAAGAGAGATTTGACCAGTGAGCGGAGGTCACACGGAGGAATGTAGGGAGAGATGAGAGTGGAGAGGTAATGGGGGGCTGCGGAATGGATGCATTTAAAGGTCAGTAAGAGAAGTTTGAACTATATTTATATTATTTCCTATACTATGGGTATTAGTATGCGTGGAGGGGCATAATCGAACGAAAACGTCTATCTCCATGGGCGTTTATCTCCGAGAACGGGTCCGTGAAGGGGCGGACCGAACCGTATTTTGGGAAAAAAATAGACATCCATGTGTTATTCGACAATTTGTGAGCTGGGCGTTTTTGCTTTTCAGCGATAATGGAAAATGAAAGCGCCCAGCTCAAAAACGAATAAATCCAAGGCATTTGTTCGTGGGAGGGGCCAGGAATCGTAGTGCACTGGTCCCCCTCACATGCCAGGACACCAACCGGGCACCCTAGGGGGCACTTTTACAAAAACAAAAAAAAAAAGGTAAAAGAGCTCCCAGGTGCATAGCACGCTTCCCTTGGGTGTTGAGCCCCCCAAATCCCCCTCAAAACCCACCACCCACAAGTCTACACTATTACTATAGCCCTAAGGGGTGAAGGGGGGCACCTACATGTGGGTACAGTGGGTTTGGGGGGCGGTGTGGAGGGCTCCCATTTACCAGCGCAAGTGTAACAGGTGGGGGGGGGGATGGGCCTGGGTCTACCTGCCTGACGTCCACTGCACCCCCTAATAACTGCTCCAGTGACCTGCATACTGCTGCCAGGGAGGTGGGTATGACATTTGAGGGTGAACATAAAAAGTTGTGAAACGGCATATTTTTGTGGTGGGAGGGGGTTTGTGACCACTGGGGGAGTCAGGGGAGGTCATCCCCCGACTCCCTCCAGTGGTCATCTGGTCATTTAGGGCACTTTTTGGGGCCCTATTCGTGGAAAAACAGGGTCCAGGAAAAGTGCCCTAAATTCTCGCTAAAAACGCATATTTATTTTCCATTATCGGTGAAAGGCGCCTATCTCTGATCGGCCGATAACCACGCCCCAGTTCCGCCTTCACCACGCCTTTGACACGCCCCCATCAACTTTGTCCGCATCCGCGACGGAGTGCAGTTGAAAACGTTCAAATTCGGCTTTCGATTATACCACTTTATTCGTTTTTGTGAGATAAACGTCTATCTCCCGATTTGGGTCGCAATATAGGCGTTTTTCTTTTTCAATTATAAGCTGGATAGCTTTCTAGATATTTTCCAGTTTTTCCCATTTCTGTAGAGGTATTTAATGTCTTACTTAACTGATGGTTTTGTTCGCCTATCCCCAATGATCCTAGTTTAAATCCTTCTTCAGTAGATTAGACAGTTTGTTGTAGAACACACTTCACCCTTTCTTTGATAGGTGGATGCCATCTCTGCTCAGCAGCTCTTGGAAAATCATCACATGGTCCAGGAAACTGAAACAGTCTAGATGACACCATCAGTGCAGCCATGCATTCATCTAGAGGATGCAAGCCAATCTGTGTTGGCCTTTATCCTCCACACAAAGGTTTGACAAGAACCATCCATACACCTATCTGCCAATGGCTCCTGCACTCCGCAAGACTTCGGCGGCCATTTTTTCAGCAGGTCCCTTACCTGCTGCTGCGTCCTAGGATGTTGGTTTTGCGGGGGTAGAAATCTCTTCCCTTTCTTTTTTTGCCTAAATTTATTCTTTTATTACATCTGGTCTTTTTATTAAAGTCAGCTCAAGCTGCCTCTCCTTCTTCCCCTCATGTTGCTTTTGAGGAGCAGCTTCCTAAGAGACAAAAACTTTCAGTTTCACAGGATTTGGAGAATGTTCCTCCTCGGGACTCAGAGGTTTTATCTGTGTTTTCTGACTGTCCTAGTTCTGCTGATGACCCTGTCTTTGGACATTTCAGAGGCAGACCGGGGTGATGATTCTACTGTAGCTAGGCTGTTTTTGAGAGCAGAGTTGTGTCTCTTGATCACAAAATCTATAGAGCCTTTAAACATTTCTTCCCCTACTTCTCTGCTCCTGCTCCATCTATTATGCAAGGTACTAAGTGACCGCCTTTATCTTTCCATATTCATGAGGCTATCCAGGAGTTTATTGCAGCTCAGTTGGAGACCCCAGATTCCAACATCTGGATGGCTAATGCTATGTCCAAATTATATCCCCTTCTGCCGTCTGATTTAGATCGGTTTGCTCTCCCTAATGTGGATGCCCTTATTATGGTGGTTACTAAATGTACCACTATCCCTGTTGAATTTGGTACTTCAAGATTGAGGTTTCCTTGAAGCTTGCCTTTCAACTAGCAACGTTAAATTATCAGTAAGCAATTTCTTCTTCTTTTGTAGCCAGGGCTTCTTTATCGTGGATTCAAGACCTGTTCACGTTGGACTCACCTCCAGACTTTCTCCCTACCCTAGAGGTGGGGTTGTTCTTTTTCTCAGATGCCCTTTACGATATTCTCTGAGTGTAAGCTAAGAGCATGGCCTTGGCTGTTTTGCTGTGACACTGGCTATGGTTGATGCACTGGGCCGCTGATATGGTGTCCAAATCTCATCTAACGAAGTTGCCCTTTCAGAGGAAACTACTCTTTAGTGTGAACTTGGAGAAGATTGTTAAAGACCTAGGAGATTTCAAAGTCCAGCGACTACCTGAGGACAATCCTAAGCCTCTGGGTGGCTAACCAGCTCATTTTCGAACGAGGCCGGCCATCTTCCGACACAAATCGGGAGATGGCCGGCCTTCTCCTAAAGCTGGCCAAATCGGTATAATTGAAAGCCGATTTTGGCCGGTTTCAACTGCTTTCCATCGCGGAGCCGTCGAAAGTTCAAGGGGGCGTGTCGGCAGTGTACCGAAGGCGGGACGGGGGCGTGGTTAAGAGATGGCCGGCTTCACCCGATAATGGAAAAAAGAAAGCCGGTCTTGATGAGCATTTGGCCGACTTTACTTGGTCCCATTTTTTTCACGACCAAGCTTCAAAAAGGTGCCTGAACTGACCACATGACCACCGGAAGGAATCGGGGATGACCTCCCCGTACTCCCCCAGTGGTCACCAACCCCCTCCCACCCTAAAAATACAATTATAAACATATTCCAACCATACCCTGTTTAAGAAACTCCTCAAGACTCACCTATGTGTTAAAACCTACTCAGCTGTTCCTTAACTTCCTGCTGTCTCTCCTTGGCTTCCCCTGCTGTTTCCCCCCCCCCCCCCCCCCCCCCCCCCCCCCCGCCAGATGTGCCTTTTCCTTTGTTCCGTCCTTGCATTTGTTTGATGTTCCTTCTTTATAAATTGTTAGCCAGATAGAGCCTGCTATGTTGGGAATATGTGGGATATAAATGTTCTAAATAAATAAATTAATTAAATATTTTGCTAGCCTCTATGCCAGCCTCAAATGCCGTACCCACCTCCATGACAGCAGAATGTGTTCTGTCCTCTGACAGCCTTTCCCTGCTTGTGATGTGGCTCTGGGGTGAGTGTGACACGTTTTCTGTTATTCGCACTGCAGAGTCACATCAGCAATGCATTGTGGTGGGTGTAGTAGGTATTGGGCTACGTGATTCCACTAGCTTGTGTTAAATGGTCACGCTGTTGGTATTTGGTAGGCTCTACTCCCATTGGTGCTTTTCCCCGTGCTTACTGGGTCAGAGTGTGCCCTGTTTTGTTTCCTGTAGTGGCCATTTTTGTAAGACAGTTTTAGATCCCTTTCATGTGTTACTCACGTTAGAGAACTTAGTTCTTACCTTGAATGTTGCTGAAAAAGGGCATTCTACACCATTCTGCCAGCTCTGACCTACTGCTAATCTCAGTACCAGGGAGACTCTGATCTGCACAGCCTCTGATCTGCAGTTAACTGTGAGTAAACGTGGTTATTCAAATAAAGGACTTTTTCAGAGAGATTAGACTTCAGGTGTGAACTGGTGTGCCAAGGTTATACAGCAGCAACAAGTCCTAGAGGCCTGCGTGTATGCAGGTCCCTAGAGCAGTTTTAGTGTACTTCAGGCAGGCGGACCCAGGCCCATCCCCCCTACCTGTAACACTTGTGGTGGTAAATGTGAGCCCTTCAAAACCTACTGTACCCACATGTAGTTGCCCCCTTCACCCCTAAGAGCTATGGTAGTGTTGTACATTTGTGGGTAGTGGGGGTTGGGGGGGGTTGGGGGGGGTTGGGGGGCTCAGCACCCAAAGTAAGGGAGCTATGCACCTGGGAGCAATTTGTGAAGTCCACTGCAGTGCCCCCTAGGGTGCCCGGTTGGTGTCCTGGCATGTGAGGGGGGCTAGTGCACTACAAATGCTGGCCCCTTCCAAGATCAAATGTCTTGTATTTGGCCGGGTTTGAGATGGCCGGCTTCGGTTTCCATTATCACCGAAAACCGATGCCGGCCATTTCAAACCTGACCAAATCCAAGGCATTTGGGCAGCCCCAACCGTATTATCGAAATGAAAGATGGCCGCCCATCTTTTTCGATAATACGGTTCGGGACTGCTCTTTGCGGCGCCGGCCATATATATGGCCGCCCATGTAGATGGCTGGCGCTGTTCGATTATGCCCCTCTATGTCTCATTTTTGAGAAGCATGGAGGTATAGACCAGGGAAGCTAGTGCTTCCACTCAAAAACCTTGCTTTCCTTAGACTTGGCCTTCCTTTCAAGGAGGCAAGAATCCCTTTTCCGGTTCCTCAAGAACCTCTCCTTCTTTACAGCCCTCGCAATGACAAGGTCAAGGTTCACTCCTTGTACGAGTACATAGGTGGGCATCTTTCCCGCTTTTACAAAGAGTGGGCCACCATTACTGCAGACCAGTGGGTCCTCAATATCATTCTCCTTGGCTACTAGTTAGAATTTTCACAGCTCTCACAGATCTTTTCGTGCTGTCCCCTTGGGGCAGCTCTGCAAAGAGTTGGGCAGTTCTAACTACCTTAGCCTCCATTCATCCCATTCCTCTGGCAGAGAGGGGCACAGGTCGATATTCCATCTATTTTGTAGTCCCAAAGATAGAAGACTCTTTTCGCCCAGTTCTGGATCTCAGAGGGGTGAACAAGTCTCTCAGAGTGCTGCACTTCTGCATGGAGACTCTTCATTCTATCATAGCCTCAGTCCAGCCAGGCAAGTTTCTCACCTTATAGGACCTCTTCATATCCCAATTTGGCCTCCTCACACAGGAAATTTCTCCAGTTTGCGATCCTGGGAGATCGTTTTCAATTTAAGGCCATGCCTTTTGGCCTCGCCACTGCATTTCGTGCATTTTCAAAAGTTATGATGATGGTGGTGGCAGCCTTTTTTGTCAGCAAGGGATCCAGGTACATCCTTACCTGGATGATTGGCTAATTCGGGCACCTTCTTATCAAGAGAGCCTTTGCAGTAGACAGATACTCCTGTCTCTTCTTTCTGGCTGGGTTGGGTGGTTAATTGCAACAAGAGTCATCTCGCCCCCAACCAGATCCTTGAGTTTCTGGGAGTGTGCTTCAATACCCAGGTGGAGAAGGTTTTCCTGCATCAGCATTGTCAGCTCAAGCTCAAACAGCAAATTCTCAGGTTTCTCTCTCTTCCCTGCCCACGGGCATGGAATTATGCTCAGGTTCTCGGTTCTGTGGTGGCAACTTTGGTTGCTCTGCCTTGGGTGAAGTTCCACATGCATCCCCTACAGTTGTCCCTGTTGAGCCGGTGGTCTCTGGTCTTGCGGACTTACCTAGCTGGTGCTATGGATGCTTTATTTATTTTATTATTTATTTATTCGGATTTATTTACCGCCTTTTTGAAGGAATTCACTCAAGGCAGTGTACAGTAAGAATAGATCAAACATGAGCAATAGGCAATTAGAGCAGTAAAAATATTTGAACAACAGTACAAAGTATGGCATGGTATACTACTTCTCTATTTTTCCTTTAATTGGGTTCCTTGGTCTGCTATAATCTATAATATCTCACTCCCAAAGATCATCATATGTGTTGACCAAGACCTCCAATGATTAATCCATGCTGTCAATTTACCAAAATGACCTCAACACCTCCACCCCTGGTCTATCACCAACTGGTGAAACAGAACCTTAATATAAAGGATTCCAGGGATTCTGTGGGGTTGTTCTTATCATAGGTCTTTAATACCCAATTGTCATAATTTTACCATACTGGGAAAATACCATACACTGGCTGTCTTATGTCAACACATACTGTTACATACCGCGGCCATCTTGTGTGCCATAACTTCGGAATCAAAAGCACAAAATAAGAGTTATAAAAAGTTCCTGAAGCAGCGATAGGTATCGCGAAACAAGACGTACTTGTCAAAGAAGAAAGCTTTAATTAAAAAGGAAAAGAGAAAGGAAGGAACGGAGCCATGAGAAGAACCGAATCCACCCATGCCAGTGAAAACATAACCGCACAGATCTCATGATTTCATGAACAGGAGATGTGGCTGGAAATCAAAGAGAACATTTACCAGCCGGCTGGAGAAGATTAAAGAAACCAGCTAAGTGCATTACATAGGGGATTGAGGGGAGAATGTGGTTAGGCAAAAGTAGTAATATAATGAGGGTATTCGGATATGGAATAAATAAATAATTAGTTTTAATAAGATAGAATATTTTGATGTAACATTATGTGTTGACATAAGACAGCCAGTGTATCGTATTTTCCCAGTATGGTAAAATTATGATGACCTCCCCTGACTCCCCCCAGTGGTCACTAACCCCCTCCCACCAAAAAAAAAACCACTTTCAAAACTTTTTGTGCCAGTCTGCATGCCAGCCTCAAATGTCATACCCAGCTCCATCGCAGCAGTATGCAGGTCCCTGGAGCAGTTTTTAGTGGGTGCAGTGCACTTCAGGCAGGTGGACCCAGGCCCATCCACCCCCCACCTGTTATGTTTGTGGTGGTAAATGGGAGCCCTCCAACCCCCCCCCCCAAACCCACTGTACCCACATCTGGGTGCCCCCCCTTCACCCATAAGGGCTATGGTAATGGTGTAGAGTTGTGGGGAGTGGGTTTTGGGGGGATTTGGGGGGCTCAGCACCCAAGGTAAGGGAGCTATGCACCTTGGAGGTAGTATAAAGTTTTTTTTTAATTTTTAAAAGTGCCCCCTAGGGTGCCCAGTTGGTGACCTGGCATGTGAGGGGGACCAGTGCACTACAAATCCTGGCCCCTCCCACGACCATTTGGCCAGCCCCAACCGTATTATCGAAACAAAAGATGGCCGGCCATCTTTTTCGATAATACGGTTGGGTCCGCCCCTTCTCGTAGCAGTTCCCAGAGATGGGCGCCCTTAGAGATGGGCGGCCCCGTTCGAGTATGCCCCTCCAAGTGACTTAATACCATTGATTGGACTAGATATCGGATTTTCTCCAAGGACAAGCAGGCTGCTTGTTCTCACTGATGGGTGACGTCCACGGCAGCCCCTCCAATCGGAATCTTCACTAGCAAAGTCCTTTGCTAGCCCTCGCGCGCCCGGCCGGCCGTCTTCCCGCCCGAAACCGGCTCGAGCCGGCCAGTCTTCTTTCGTCCGCACTCGGTACGGTCGTGTTTTCGCCGTGTCGAGCCCCGGAGAGTCGACCTCGCGCGTCCTTTTTCGACGTGTTTTCTTCGGAAAATCCTAAAAACTGTTGGGAAGTGCTCCGGAAGCCCTCTTGGGTTTTGTTTGCCCCTTCCCGTATTTTTCAGATTTTGCCCCGGTAAGTTTTCTTTCGTTGTCGGGGTAGGCCTCTTTTCGGCCTCGGTCGAGATTTTTTCTCCCTCAAAGTTTTGGTGCTCACTTCCGTCATTTCGGATTTTGATTTCGCCGGCGTGATTTTTCCGCCCATGACATCGAAGCCTTCCAGCGGCTTCAAAAAGTGCACCCAGTGCGCCCGGGTAATCTCGCTCACTGATAGGCACTCGTCGTGTCTTCAGTGTCTGGGGGCCGAGCACCGTCCTCAGAACTGTAGTCTGTGTTCCCTGTTACAAAGGCGGACTCAGGTAGCGAGATTGGCCCAGTGGAACGTTTTGTTCTCGGGCTCTTCGGCGGCATCGACACCGGGGTCATCGAGTGCATCGACGTCGTCAGCGTCCAGACCTTCATCCTCGGCCGCCAGTGCATCGAGTGCATCGAGGCATCGGCCCTCTGCATCGGCGCCGAGACATCGGATAGCTGCATCGACGTCGGTGGTACCGGGACCTCGTCTGCTGATGTCGTCGGACGGTGGTGCATCGTCAGGAGTGCAGGTGAGGGCTGTCCATTCCCCTGCTGGTGGCGGTGAGCCTTCGGGTGGGTCTCCCCCTACCCTGAGGGCTCCTGCGGTACAGCCCCCCCGAGATCGACCTCCTTCGACCTCGACCCCGAGGAAGCGACGGCTGGATTCTACGTCCTCCTCGTCGGTGCCGGGGAGCTCCGGTGACATGCTTCGGAAGAAGTCGAAGAAGCATCGACACCGGTCTCCTCCCCGCGTCGGCACCGAGAGCTCTGGGTCGCCGAGGGAGTCGGCACCCAGCAGGCATCGGCACCGAGAGGACCGCTCACCCTCTGTTCAGGAGGTGTCGATGCGCTCCACTCTGGACAGCCCGGAACAGCCTCCACGCCCGGAACAGGTTCTGACGTCGACGCCTGCATCGACCTCTCTGCCTTTCTCTGCAGCCGCTCTGAACGAGAGCCTCCGGGCCGTTCTCCCAGAGATTCTGGGAGAGCTGTTGCGCCCTACCCCTCCGGTACCGGCGGTGCTTGCGCCACCGGTACCGTCGAGCGTGGCGCCGGCTGGCCCATCGCCCGGGGTGAGGTCCCCGACGTCGGTACCGCGTGCGGTGCCGACTGCGGCCACCTCCCAGGAAGGCTCCCCGACTACGTCGGCGGAGGGAGCTTCGCCGATGCGGGCCAGGGAGTCTACCTCTCGACGCCCCCATCGTGGACGTGGCTCCACTGAGTCGAGCCGGGCGAGGTTGCAGACACAGGTTCGTGAGCTTGTGTCTGACACCGAGGGTGAGGCCTCGTGGGAGGAAGAGGAGGACCCCAGATATTTCTCTGATGAGGAGTCTGAGGGTCTTCCTTCTGATCCCACTCCCTCCCCTGAAAGACAGCTTTCTCCTCCTGAGAGTCTGTCTTTCGCTTCCTTTGTCCGGGAGATGTCTACGGCCATCCCCTTCCCGGTGGTTGTGGAGGACGAGCCCAGGGCTGAAATGTTTGAGCTCCTGGACTATCCTTCTCCACCTAAGGAAGCGTCCACTGTTCCCTTGCACCATGTCCTGAAAAAGACATTGCTTGCGAACTGGACCAAGCCATTAAGTAATCCCCACATTCCCAAGAAGATCGAGTCCCAGTACCGGATTCATGGGGACCCAGAGCTGATGCGCACTCAGTTGCCTCACGACTCTGGAGTTGTGGATCTGGCCCTAAAGAAGGCTAAGAGTTCTAGGGAGCATGCTTCGGCGCCCCCGGGCAAAGACTCTAGAACCTTAGACTCCTTTGCGAGGAAGGCCTACCATTCTTCTATGCTCGTGGCCAAAATCCAGTCTTACCAGCTCTACACGAGCATACACATGCAGAACAATGTGCGGCAGTTGGCGGGCTTGGTTGATGCGCTTCCCCCGGAGCAAGCCAAGCCTTTTCAGGAGGTGGTCAGGCAGCTGAAGGCGTGCAGAAAATTCCTGACCAGAGGGGTGTATGACACCTTTGATGTTGCGTCCAGGGCCGCTGCTCAAGGTGTGGTGATGCGCAGGCTCTCATGGCTGCGTGCCTCCGACCTGGAGAATAGACTCCAGCAGCGGATTGCGGACTCGCCTTGCCGTGCGGACAATATTTTTGGAGAGAAGGTCGAGCAGGTGGTAGAGCATCTCCACCAGCGGGATACCGCATTCGACAAGTTCTCCCGCCGGCAGCCTTCAGCATCTACCTCTACAGGTAGAAGATTTTTTGGGGGAAGGAGGACTGTTCCCTACTCTTCTGGCAAGCGTAGGTACAATCCTCCTTCTCGACAGCCTGCGGCCCAGGCTAAGCCCCAGCGCGCTTGCTCTCGTCAGCAGCGTGCGCCTCAGCAAGGCCCCGCGGCTCCCCAGCAAAAGCAAGGGGCGAGCTTTTGACTGGCTCCAGCAGAGCATAGCCGACATCCAAGTGTCAGTGCCGGGCGACCTGCCGGTCGGGGGGAGGTTGAAAGCTTTTCACCAAAGGTGGCCTCTCATAACCTCCGATCAGTGGGTTCTGCAAATAGTCCGGCAAGGATACACCCTAAATTTGGCCTCAAAACCTCCAAATTGTCCACCGGGAGCTCAGTCTTACAGCTTCCAGCACAAGCAGGTACTTGCAGAGGAACTCTCCGCCCTTCTCAGCGCCAATGCGGTCGAGCCCGTGCCATCCAGGCAAGAAGGGCTGGGATTCTATTCCAGGTACTTCCTTGTGGAAAAGAAAACAGGGGGGATGCGTCCCATCCTAGACCTAAGGGCCCTGAACAAATATCTCGTAAAAGAAAAGTTCAGGATGCTTTCCCTGGGCACCCTCCTTCCCATGATTCAGGAAAACGATTGGCTATGCTCTCTGGACTTGAAGGATGCCTATACACACATCCCGATACTGCCAGCTCACAGACAGTATCTGCGATTTCAGCTGGGCACACGTCACTTCCAGTACTGTGTGCTACCCTTTGGGCTCGCCTCTGCGCCCAGGGTGTTCACAAAGTGCTTGGCTGTAGTAGCAGCAGCACTTCGCAGGCTGGGGGTGCACGTGTTCCCATATCTCGACGATTGGCTGGTGAAGAACACGTCCGAGGCAGGAGCCCTGCAGTCCATGCAGATGACTATTCGCCTCCTGGAGCTACTGGGGTTTGTGATAAATTACCCAAAGTCCCATCTTCTCCCAGCGCAGAGACTCGAATTCATAGGAGCTCTGCTGGATTCTCGGACGGCTCGCGCCTATCTCCCAGAGGCGAGAGCCAACAACTTGTTGTCCCTCGTCTCGCGGGTGCGAGCGTCCCAGCAGATCACAGCTCGGCAGATGTTGAGATTGCTGGGCCACATGGCCTCCACAGTTCATGTGACTCCCATGGCCCGCCTTCACATGAGATCTGCTCAATGGACCCTAGCTTCCCAGTGGTTTCAGGCTGCTGGGGATCTAGAGGACGTCATCCACCTGTCCACGAGTTTTCTCGAATCCCTGTATTGGTGGACGATTTGGTCCAATTTGACTCTGGGACGTCCTTTCCAAATTCCTCAGCCACAAAAAGTGCTGACCACGGATGCGTCTCTCCTGGGATGGGGAGCTCATGTCGATGGGCTTCACACCCAAGGAAGCTGGTCCCTCCAGGAACGCGATCTACAGATCAATCTTCTGGAGTTGCGAGCGATCTGGAACGCTCTGAAGGCTTTCAGAGATCGGCTGTCCCACCAAATTATCCAAATTCAGACAGACAACCAGGTTGCCATGTACTATGTCAACAAGCAGGGGGGCACCGGATCTCGCCCCCTGTGTCAGGAAGCCGTCAGCATGTGGCTCTGGGCTCGCCGTCACGGCATGGTGCTCCAAGCCACATATCTGGCAGGCGTAAACAACAGTCTGGCCGACAGACTGAGCAGGATTATGCAACCTCACGAGTGGTCGCTCAACTCCCGAGTGGTGCGCCAGATCTTCCAAGCGTGGGGCACCCCCTTGGTGGATCTCTTCGCATCTCGAGCAAACCACAAAGTCCCTCAGTTCTGTTCCAGGCTTCAGGCCCCCGGCAGACTGGCATCGGATGCCTTCCTCCTGTTTTGGGGGGAAGGCCTGCTGTATGCTTATCCTCCCATTCCTCTGGTGGGGAAGACTTTGTTGAAACTCAAGCAAGACCGAGGCACCATGATTCTGATTGCTCCTTTTTGGCCGCGTCAGATCTGGTTCCCTCTTCTTCTGGAGTTATCCTCCGAAGAACCGTGGAGATTGGAGTGTTTTCCGACCCTCATCACACAGGACGAAGGGGCGCTTCTGCATCCCAGCCTCCGGTCCTTGGCTCTCACGGCCTGGATGTTGAGAGCGTAGACTTTGCCTCTTTGGGTCTGTCAGAGGGTGTCTCCCGCGTCTTGCTTGCTTCCAGGAAAGATTCCACTAAGAGGAGTTACTTCTTTCTATGGAGGAGGTTTGCCGTCTGGTGTGACAGCAAGGCCTTAGATCCTCGCTCTTGTCCTACACAGACCCTGCTTGAATACCTTCTGCACTTGTCTGAGTCTGGTCTCAAGACCAACTCTGTAAGGGTTCACCTTAGTGCAATCAGTGCTTACCATTACCGTGTGGAAGGTAAGCCGATCTCAGGACAGCCTTTAGTTGTTCGCTTCATGAGAGGTTTGCTTTTGTCAAAGCCCCCTGTCAAGCCTCCTACAGTGTCATGGGATCTCAATGTCGTTCTCACCCAGCTGATGAAACCTCCTTTTGAGCCACTGGATTCCTGCCATCTGAAGTACTTGACCTGGAAGGTCATTTTCTTGGTGGCAGTTACTTCAGCTCGTAGAGTCAGTGAGCTTCAGGCCCTGGTAGCCCAGGCCCCTTACACCAAATTTCATCATAACAGAGTAGTCCTCCGCACTCACCCTAAGTTCTTGCCAAAGGTCGTGTCGGAGTTCCATCTGAACCAGTCAATTGTCTTGCCAACATTCTTTCCCCGTCCCCATTCCTGCCCTGCTGAACGTCAGCTGCACACATTGGACTGCAAGAGAGCATTGGCCTTCTACCTGGAGCGGTCACAGCCCAACAGACAGTCCGCCCAATTGTTTGTTTCTTTTGATCCCAATAGGAGGGGAGTGGCTGTAGGGAAACGCACCATATCCAATTGGCTAGCAGATTGCATTTCCTTCACTTACGCCCAGGCGGGGCTGACTCTTGAGGGTCATGTCACGGCTCATAATGTTAGAGCCATGGCTGCGTCGGTAGCCCACTTGAAGTCAGCCTCAATTGAAGAAATTTGCAAAGCTGCGACGTGGTCATCTGTCCACACATTCACATCTCATTACTGCCTGCAGCAGGATACCCGACGCGACAGTCGGTTCGGGCAGTCAGTTCTTCAGAACCTGTTTGGGCTTTAGGATCCAACTCCACCCCCCGAGGGCCCTGTTTGTTCTGTTCCAGGCTGCACTCTCAGTTAGTTGGTAAATTTTTTTAGGTCAATCTCAGTTATGTCCTCGCCGTTGCGAGGCCCAATTGACCATGGTTGTTGTTTTGAGTGAGCCTGGGGGCTAGGGATACCCCATCAGTGAGAACAAGCAGCCTGCTTGTCCTCGGAGAAAGCGAATGCTACATACCTGTAGAAGGTATTCTCCGAGGACAGCAGGCTGATTGTTCTCACAAACCCGCCCGCCTCCCCTTTGGAGTTGTGTCTTCCCTTCTCTTGTCTTGCTACATATGAGACTGGCCGGCTCGAGCCGGTTTCGGGCGGGAAGACGGCCGCGCTTGCGCGCGAGGGCTAGCAAAGGACTTTGCTAGTGAAGATTCCGATTGGAGGGGCTGCCGTGGACGTCACCCATCAGTGAGAACAATCAGCCTGCTGTCCTCGGAGAATACCTTCTACAGATATGTAGCATTCGCTTTATCCGCTTGAGTTTCCACAATGAAAAAAAAACCATTTTCTTTGCAGTGGAATTAGTTTGGTCAACTAGTGATAGGTTGCGATCGATGATTACACCGAGTATTTTTAAGCTCTCAGAGATAGGAAGGGTGAGGTTTGGAGTGATTTAAGATGAAGGTTTGAACCTATTATATAAAGATGAAAGGATTAGGCAGCTTATTTTCTCATTATTCAGCTTCATTTGAAAAGTATTAGCCCATTTATTCATGGTGTGCAAGCCAAGATTGATTTCTTTGGAGATTTCGAACAAGTCATTTTGAAAGGGGATGTAGATTGTGACATCATCGGCATAGATAAATGAGTTGAGGCCAAGATTGAATTAGGATTTAGCCAGAGGGATCAGCATTATATTGAAGAGTGTAGAGGACAGAGGGGAGCCCTGAGGAGCTCCACAGTCAGCTTTCCATGGTGGTGAAAGGATTGAATTAGATTTTACCTGGTAGGTCCTGGAGGTAAGAAAACCCTTTATCCATCTAAATACATTTCCCCCTATCCCGAAATAATCAAGAAAGTATAATAGAATGTCGTGGTTTACCATGTCAAAAGCACTTGGCACATCAAATTGGAGAAGGAGGATGCTATTGCCTGTAGTTATTTCCTTTTTGAAATTGGACAAGAGTGTAATTAGCACGGTTTCAGTGCTATGAAGGGAATGGAGTCCTGACTGTGATTCATGCATTATGGAGAATTTATCCAAATACTCATTAAACTGCTTTGTCACCATATTCTCCAGTAATTTAACAAAAACTGGGATGGAAGCAATTGGATGGTAATTAGTGAGATCATTACTTTTTTTCTTGACATCCTGAGGTATTGGAGTGAGTAGAATGTTGCTGTGATCCTCCGGGAAGAGGCCATTTGTCAGCATGAAGTTTAGATGATCAGTAAGGTCTGTGGTGAAGCAGTCAGGGATGGATTTGAGTATGTGGTTGGGGCAGCTATCTAATTTACAATACATACTCGAAATCTATGGATCCCCTGGATAACTGAATCTTTGGTTAAGGGTGCAAATTTTGATAGGTTCCGGTGTGCTGGGTACTCTCCCCCTGTTGAGTCCAGTTCGCTTATGAAATGATCAAGGTCAGAGCTGTGAATGGGTAATGAATTGCGTAATTTTGTTATTTTTTTTCCTTTAAAAATGTGGCAAGACTGACAACAGAAGGTGTACCAGTATTGAGAGAAGTAAGTGGATTGGTATCAGTTAGTTTGTTGATGAAATAATAAAGTTTATTTAGGTCTTTGTAGTCTGGACCTATTTTAGTTTTATAATAGTGTTTTGGACTGCCTTATAGCATATTTGTATTTTCTTTGCATTTGTTTCCATGCATTGAGAGTAAGTTCATTTTTTTTCTTTCTCCATGTTCGCTCAAGTTTCCTAGTAAGGGTTTTCAGTTTTCTTAAATCATCATTGAACCAAGGCATCAGGGCATGTCGTTTTGATTTTCTAATTGTTACTGGGGCTAAAACATCTAACATGGTTCTGCATCTTTCGTCCCATTCTGAGAGGAAGTGTGTGGAATCTGTACAAGCTGACCATTCATTCTCATAGATCATTTGCCAGAACATCTTAGCGTTGATATGACCTCTTCTGCTGTAAGTCGAATGAGCAACTGTGCGGGGGAAGCCTTTCTTCCGCCACAATAGGGTTAAATTTAATTTGTAATGGTCATTCCAAGGGGTTTCAGACTAGTTAATATATTTTATTTACAGGTTGAGATCAGTGGCCAATTTGTATGAAAGGAGATCAAATGTGTGCCCTTTGATATGAGTAGCTTGCAGATTTGACTACGAGAGATCACAGGAATGAAGAAAATCCATACACTCACATGTATTAGTAGATTTAGGATCTTCTAGGTGAAGGCTTATGTCACCTAATATAAGAATGTAATTCATACACATGAATTAGAGACGAAGTCCATGAACGTAGGAAGGCTGCCATTCCAATTACCGGGTGGTCTGAAGAAGAGGATGCAAATCAGATGACCATGCAAGTATTTATTAAAGATTCGGAGCGAGGCAATTGAAATAGGAACGATAGATGAGTGCAATGCCACCACCTCGTTTTTCCTTTCTGGACCAATGGGTAATTTTAAAACCTGGGAGGCATAATTCAAGAACTATAGGATCGCTTTGAGAGTGAACCCAAGTTTCAGTAATGAAAATGAGATTGAGGTTTTCTGAGGTGATCCAGTCTGAAATAATTGTAGTTTTGTTAATGTAACCCATTGAAATATTTTGGTAAGAGTTTTCAATGTATGGTAGAGTGGGAATTTTTTTTTTAATTGCCTCTCAGTAGTAGAAGAGTAATTGTAGAAACCATCCATTCCAGTTGGTAGATGCTTGCCACGATTAGGCATTCTACATTTAAAAATGTGATTCTTGGTAAGATGAGAAGAGAAGTGTCTAGACGGTCTATGTTGATATTGTATAATGGGAATAAAGTTAATATTTGTAGGTGAGATAGAGAAAATTAACTGGATCAGTGAGAGTGAGAAAAATGTTAGGAGAAATTTAACTATATTCATATTGGAAATATTTGTGGATAGTCGGGAGCTCCAAGGTTAAATCTATATGGGTCTGAGATCTGAGCAGGTAAGAGGGGCAGATAGACAGGAGTACAACCCAAGGCACAGGAAGTCAACAAAAAGCTGGTGCAGTGCAGCCAATGGGAAAAGGGTCAGCTATCTCTCAATCAAATTTGGTCTCCAGGACAGCACTGCCTTAAATAATGAGTAACAAGTTGTTTTGTCGTGGGAAATGGCGACAAATACAGCAGGGATCATTCAGTTGAGATTAAGGAGCTGTGTAGCAGAACCGGGGGCAGAACAATCCAGGCAGTGGAGGCGTGTGAAGTCAGGACCGGCCAGGAGGTGAGCAAGGACGAGGTCTGACGGCAACTAGCCAGCCTCCCTGTGGTGTCTCGATCAGGTGATTTGCAGCTAAGGCAGGCTGGATCCGAGCTGGACAGCTTTTCTTTTCTTTAAACTCCCTGCAGTGACAAGGTCGGCAAACGGCACTCGTCGAGTGGTGGTCGGCGTTGCAGGAGGCCCTCATAACTTAAAGGCAAGAAGTTGTCAGTGGCATAGCAAAGGCATGGATGTCCTTCTCACAGAAACATCCACATTTTGGACGTGGCCATCCTCAACTGCCATCGCTTCTCCTGCTTAGGAAGGAAATCGTATGCAAATGAGCTAACAGCGAGCAGCTCATTTGCATGCAATTTCCTTCATGCATGCCTGTTCCTTTCCGGATCAGTAAGGGAAGGGCTTTTTCCATTCATTTAGTGAGACCAGTGCACTACGAATGCTGGCTCCTCCCACGACCAAATGGCTTGGATTTGGTTGTTTCTGAGATGGGCTTCCTCGCTTTCCATTATTGCCAAAAACCGGGGACGACCATCTCTAAGGTCAACCTAAATTTCATGATTTGGGCGTTCCCGACCATATTATCGAAACAAAAGATGGACGTCCATCTTGTTTCGATAATACGGGTTGCCCCACCCCTTTACGGGGCTGTCCTTAGAGATGGGCACTCCCATTCGATTATCCCCCTCTATATGGACTATCCAGTCTACTCATCCATACTATCCATTAACTCTTCTTCTTCCTTAGAGACTCTTTGAGGGACATTTTTGATATATCTAAGTCTGACTTTGGACATTTTGCTCAAATAGCGAATATAGCGATTTTCGAAACAGCAAAATGTCTATCTTTTTTTTTTTTTTTCCCAAAAATTGCCACTGGTTAGATATTTTTGTGCTTTGTGCATTTATCTGTTTGGTCCATTTTTGAAAAAAAAAAATCCAAGTGAAAAACGCACAAAATCAAGCCATTGCAATGTAGGAGGAGCCAGCATTCTTAGTAGACCTCATATAAAATCTTGCATGTACACATCTCACTGTTACCCCTTTATATTGTATGGTGAGCCCTAAGATACCAAACTGTACACCACTTGTGATTTTGACTTCCTTTCTATAGGAGCAGATTTAACTAATGTTGATAATTATAATCCCGTTGCCAGCACTGGATGGCCAGACTAATAGAGTTTTTGGTGAATGATCAGCTAAAGAATTATTTAGAATTTCACAAAATCTTGCTTTATGCTCAACATGGCTTTAGATCCAGGCAAAGCAGTGAAACATTGCTTTTGGCACTTACATAAAAAATGAGACATTTTCTAAGTAGAGATCAGGAAGTTATTGCTGGTTTGCACAGTTTTTGAGCAAAAGGATGTGTGAGAGGGAAGAATGATATCTTATTGGAACCCTGGTTGTGGTGTACCCCAGGGTTCATCATTGTCTCCACTCTTCTTCAATGTGTATCTTAGTTCATTGGGCTCATTTTTTTTGCAGATTTGGGGATTATAGTTTTTTTTTCCTACGCAGATGACATCTTTTTATTAGCTCTGCCAAAATTTGAGGACACTTTGATGTCTATAAAGCATCATATTTCACTAATAGATCAATGGACATCTGAGCATTTCTTGAGACGAAACAGAAGACGAAGGTGCTGTGGTTAAGGGACTTTGATAATGTCCCATGCAAGGAGTTTGCATTAACTTCAGGAGATAGTTTGATTACTGAATACCATTCCATGGTACTTGGAATTATATTGAACTTCAAGTTGAGTTTTGTTAATCAAATTAATGCATTGAGTAAAACGTTCTTTTTTAGATTGAGTCAGCTTTGTGTTATCAGGACTTCATTGCAGCTGCAAATTTTAAAACTCTAGTGCAGGCAATTCTCTTGCCATAGCTGGATTATTGCAATGTGTTACATCAAAACGTCTCATCTAAAGTGCAAAAGAGGTTACAGTTATTACAGAATACTGCTGTCAGATTGATTTTTTGGCAAGGGGAGATTTGATAGCATTACGCTGTTTGCTGTTTGAGGAATTTTCATTGGTTAGTAATTCAGAAGCGCATTAGCTTTCAATTAGCTTGTCTGGTATATACGTCATTATTTGGTCAGAACTTGGGCTTAGAGTTGCTTTTGATCCCTTCATCAGGATGCACTACCTGCTTTTCCCAGACTATTATGTGAGCGAGTTCCAGCACGCCTTCCTTACTGTTGTGTGGGTGGGTTCCAGTATGCTATTCTTGCTATTGTGTGAACAACTTCCAGTACACCTTCCTCACTGCCCAATTACCACCCAGTAATCCCCTGCAGAAATATTTTTCAAATATTTCTACCCACGGTAGACTTATCGCCACTTTGTAAAAGGGCCCCTCATTAAATGAAATCCTTTTAAATATAAAATTTTCTTCAGATCTGCTTCTTTGCTTTTACCACATTAGATCTTGCAGATTGTCTGCCCTACTGTTTTTTTTTACTCCGAAGCACCTCCGAGACAACAAACAGTATATATGGGTGCAGGATATCCCAGGTCTTCCTGTCTTCTGCCTCAAATTTTCTCAGCATTTGCTTGAGAGTCTTGTTAAAGCGTTCTACCAGACAATCAATCTGTGGATGATGTCCACAAGGTATTTACTTTTAGCAAGACACACGCTTGCTTCACTACTCAAGATATAAAAGTTGTGCCCTGGTCAGTCAGGATGTCAATGGGAGTGGAGTAGCCTAATGGTTACTGCAGGAGCTTGAGAACCAGAGGAACCAGGTTCAATTCCCACTGCAACTCCATTGCCCTAAGTATAAAAAATAAATATATTAAATCCTATCCCCTTCCTTCCCTTGTGGGCATTGGCCACGGTGATAATCTTCATATGATGCAGTGCAATGGCCTAAGGGTAGCAGGAGGCATAATCCAAATAACTAGGATGTACTTGTTGCCACAGGTTGTTTGCTCAAGTAGTCCCATGAAGTCCATAGCCACCTGGTCGAATGGGGTGTTGATGATGGGCATGAGAGGAGCAGATGGAATCCTTGTAGGGCTGCTCAACTGGTAGGTTGGGCAGGCGTGGCAGAAAAATGCTACTTGTTTATGTATACTGGGACAGAAAAACAAGATCAGGATATGTTCCTGGGTTTTCTCCTCCCCCAAGTGATCTCCTATTAGGTGACTGTCCAGTTCATTTTCGAAAGAGATCGCCAGCCATCTTTCGACACACATCGGGAGATGGCCGGCCATCTCTCAAATCCGGACAAATCGTCATAATCAAAAGCAGATTTTGGCTGGCCCCAACTGCACTCCGTCGCGGAGGTGGCGAAAGGTCCCGGGGATGTGTCGGCACAATAGCGAGGGCGGGACAGGGGTGGGCATGGGAGTGATTAACAGATGGCCGGCTTCAGGCCATAATGGAAAAAGAAGGGCGGCCGTAGCGAGAATTTAGTCCGGTTTTTTTGGACCCTTTTTTTTTTTTTAGGTCTAAGTCCCAAAAAAGTGCCCAAACTGCCCAGATGACCACCGGAGGGAATCGGGGATGACCTCCCCTGACTCCCCCAGTGGTCACTAACCCCCTCCCACCAAAAAAAAAGAACTTTCAAAACTTTTTTTGCCAGCCTGTTTGCCAGCCTCAAATGTCATACCCAGCTCCATCACAGTAGTATGCAGGTCCCTGGAGCAGTTTTTAGTGCGTGCAGGGCACTTCAGGCAGGTGGACCCAGGCCCACCCTCCCCTACCTGTTACACTTGTGGTGGTAAATGGTAGCCCTCCTAACCATCCCAAAACCCACTGCACCCACATCTAGGTGCCCCCCTTCACCCATAAGTGCTATGGTAATGGTGTAGAGTTGTGGGGAGTGGGTTTTGGGGGGGGGGCTCAGCACCCAAGGTAAGGGAGCTATGCACCTGGGAGGTATTTTAATGTTTTTTTTTTTAATTTTTAAAGGTGCCCCCTCCCTCTAGGGTGCCCAGTTGGTGTCCTGGAATGTGAGAGTGACCATGCACTATGAATCCTGGCCCCTCCCACAACCAAATGTCTTAGAGTTGTTCGTTTTTGAGATGGCCGGCTTCGGTTTCCATTATCGCTGAAAACCAATGCCGACCATCTCAAATCCGCCCAAATCCTATGCATTTGGCCGGCCCCAACCGTATTATCGAAACAAAAGATGTCCGCCCATCTTTTTCGATAATACGGTCGGTCCCACCCCTTCGCAACGCCGTCCTCGGAGATGGCCCCTCCACGTGCTAGTTGCATGAACTGTCTGTGATAAGGGTGTGGAACTAACAGCTGCTCTACCTTTTCCCCATCCAGGGTCCCCTTGGCCACCCTATAGAACAAGTCATTCTTCAATAGGAAATATGGGGGAGTTACCTTAAAGGGATCCTGGATGCCCACAGAGGTTCCCATCTACAGTTCTAACCTTGACCCACACTTCTCTAAGGAATTCATCATCTGACTGAGCTCTCTTAAAATTTCCCATTCTCCCTTCTCGATTCCACTTGCACAGACTATCTAAAGTGTCCAGGATATCCTGTCCATCTTCCCATGGACTCTGGTCTCTATCAACTGAAGTTCCTAAATTCAGAGGGCAGCACACACTATCTCTTACAAACTCCATATGTCTGCCCTGGTGGGAAGTGATCATTAACCACAAGGTAACAACACAAAAAAATCCCATGAGACGGGAACAAAACATCAAAGAGTGGGAAAAGGAAGAAGGCTTGACAGGCGATGGGATAAACAACCAAAATTTAATATAAAGTTCTAGTCTCACAGTGATACAAATAACTCTAATGACTTGACACAGCACTGCGTTTTTTTAACATCTGAATTTGACTTTTTAATGTTGTACATTTTAGTATGCTCTTTAATAAATAAATATATAGATAGATATATAGATAGATGGAGATAGATATATATAGATATATATATCATCTACATCTTTTATTTTTTGATTTAGTATGCCTTTTAACATATTTGGTTATTTTTATATATGATTCTGTATTATACAAGATATGTTTATCAAATCTTTTTTTTATTATAGACTCTTGAAGCAGGCACGACTGTCCTGAAATGCGGTGCCGTGTCTTTGGTGTTTTGGGAAGTGATCATTACCACAAAGTGGGGCTAATCTAGTTACTCTTTTCCCCATAGCAGATCCCTATTTATCTTTTTCCATACCAGCAGAGTTGTGTAAGTAAAGTGGTTATCCATTCCCTTTACTATGCTTCTTAAATGATCTAGTCAAATTACATCCCTAATAGGGTTCCTCCAAACTCATCTTCTTCCAGCTGTATCCATTATATTGCTAGTCTAGCCCCCCACCCCCAAATCAAAGAACACTCTTACCTGGTCTGCTATGCAGTATTTTTTCAAAATAGGGGACCCCCCACTCCTTTTGGCTCTTTCCCCAGATATAACACTTTCCTTGCCACTCATGGTGGTCTCCAGTTCCAAATGAAATCAAAAATCTGTTTCTGCTATTTCATAAAGAATTTATCTGACAGCCTCTCACTGGTAGAGTAATAAAGAAGTTCAAGATTCTTGGAGGCTCACTCAATCCCATCTATCGAAGTCAGGACCAATGATCTTCATGAGGAGCTCATAATTAATTTTCTCTAGCTGCCTGCAATCCTTGGTTACATAAAAACTCAGATATTTGATGGGGGACTGCACCTGTTTAAATGGAAACAATTCCTTCAAATCCCATACATACTCTTCATTCAAGACTGCCTTCAAAGCTTCCATTTTATCCCAAGTTATTCTGTATATCTCTTGATGTCATCCATAAGAACATGCAATGTTAGTCATGGATTGCTAATGATAAAGATGATATCATCTGCAAAGTGTTTAATCTTAAAGTCGCGGCCTGCCTCCTGAAATTCCAGAATGTCCCCATTAGCTTTCACATAAGATGTTAATTGGTCAATGAGAAAAACAAGGGGAGAATAGACAACCCTGCCTTGTTCCCCTGCCAAGCCTACAGCTTTCTGTATGGCCCCCCCTTAATCCTAATCTGTGCCTTCAGTTCCAGACAAAGGGCCCATATGCCATCGAAAAGTCTACCCAATTTTCACTTTCTGGAGGACTCAGTACTAGAACCCCCACCCCACTATATCAAATACTTTTTTAGCGTCAACTGCCAAAAGCATGGCTGGGTAGCCACCTCTCAAATCCTTCCAGATCAGGTTCAGTACTTTACAAATGTTGTCACCTACCTGCCTTTGGGGAATAAATCCTGACTGATCTACATAGATTAGCCCTTCAATAACTGACTTCAACCTAATAACTGACTTCAACCTATCTGCCAATACCCTTGCACAAAGCTTGGCATCGAGATTAATAAGAGATATGGATCTGCGTGCACTGGGATTTTATTCCTGGCTTCGGCAGGACCATTATTTCCATGGACTCTTGCATGCAGCCATTCTGCAAAATGTCATTGAATACTCTGATAAGTCTGGGTATCAGGCTAGCACTTAAGGTCTTGTAGATCTTTACCATGTAGCCACTAAGGCCTGGAGGTTTGCCCATATTCAGAGTTTGGATAGACTTCCTTACCTCTTCTTCAGAAATCATCCTATCCAACCTTCCTCTACTCCCCTCATTGAGTGATACTTCTCCAGAAAATCAGCAACCTGCTATTCTCTCATATACACTTCACTCTGATACAAAGCTTCATAAAACCTCTTAAATGCTTGTTTAATCTTGTCATTTTAATGTACCATATCCCCACCACCACCACCATCTTTAATTTGTAAAATATTTTGTTGGCCTATTTTAACTTTTAATTCGTCTCCCTCTTTTATTCCTCTATTCATAATATAAATATTTAAGCCTCTCTAGATGAAAAGCAGTTTCTAGATTCTGTAATTTCCCTTGTTCACACCTTAATTCCCCAAGCTCAAATGTATGTATAAGTTTTTAAAAAGTGCTCATTTCAGCCAGGGCTGTACACAGGGGATTAAGAGAGTTATTATCCGTAATTACATGCAATTTAATTTCTGCTTCTAAAATAAAACCAAGTAAGATTGTGACCTCATTACTTTGTTGCACTGGTGTGGCCTTGGTGGGCAAGGGTCCATGCACTCTGGCTCAGCCCACCCAGTAGCAATGTACCTTTTCTCTGGCTGGCAAGGATCCCCAAGCCCCGCCAGCTGAAGGCTTCCTCCTGCAGCAGACAGAACTCCTAGAAAGTTCAGCAGTCAGTGCCAATGTCCCTGGGCCACAGCTGACACAATGAGCATACTCAGTTTTCTCAAATATGCAAAAACTAAGTATTCACAGTTTGCTGGCGGCAGCAGTGATGGCTCAGGGACAGTGCAGCTGATTGCCCAGCTTGGTAGAAGCTCTGACTGTTGGAGAAGCAGGTCTTCAACTGGGGGATGAGGGGATGGAAAGCAGAGAGAACATTTTGTGCCCACCCACTTTGTGCTCAGGCCCATTCAAAATTGGCCGTCTGGCTGTGCTACTGGTGTAGGGGAAAGTAACTGATGACAGTGGGAAAATCTGTCTGAACTGGTTTCAGTATTTTGGACTTCTGATATTTCCACGTTTCTCCTGGTGATCAGGATTTCTGGGCCTGTTCACCATCAGCAGCAGAAAGAAAAATCACCATCACTTTTATTTTCACTATCAAAATGAATCTCTAATACTCTGACAGATAGATGTTATTTTCCTTCAGGTCTGGGCAGTATTCCTTCAATCTCTGTGAATGGCCATCAGGACAGAGGGATAATGATACTGTGTGAATCAGCAGGATGGTATCCAGAGCCTGAAGTGACCTGGAAAGAAGAAGTTGGACAGAATCTGACACCAACATCTGAAACAGAATTACAAAGGCAGAATGGTCTGTTCAACGTCAAAACTTCCCTACTTATGAGAACAAATCAGTACAACAAGATTACCTGTCATATTGGAAACACTGTAATGAAGCAAGAGAGAGAATCAGCGATTTCTATAGCAGGTCAGTCACAGTCACAAAAATAAGCTTCAGTAACATAAAGTGTTCATATGATTGAGATCTAATTTATATCATGAGTAGAGACGTGTGGTAGCCATGTTAGTCCACTTTTAAAGGTGATCAATAGAAATAAAATATGGAAAAGAAAATAAGATGATACCTTTTTTATTCGACATAAGCTTAATACATCCTTCGAAAGCTAATCAAGAAATATATTAATTTATGTCCAATAAAAAAGGTATCATCTTATTTTGTTTTCCATGTTTTATTTTGTTTTATTTCTATTGATTAAATTTATATCATGAAATTGGCAGCACCTCCTAGAATCAGATTCAAAGAAGGTTGTTACCATCTTTCCCTCTCTCTCAGGTGAACATTTCTTTATTAGGTTCCTCTGGTATATTTCCATTTTCAGATTAGGAATTCTCAAATATGGATTTTGATATTCTATTTAAATTTCATATCACCTGGTTTCATTTGTTTTTCAGGAATATTTTTCCAGCGGGTCTCCCGTTGGATGGTCTCTCTCTCCATCCTTCTGGTGTCTGTGATAATCCCGTGTGGTTTACTGGTTGTGTTTGTTATTTACCACTTGAGGAAAGAAAGACATGAGAAAGGTAAAGTCTCTCCCCACTCCCCATATTCTAGCAGTGTCTCAGGAGATTTACAGGAGTAGATGGATGGGAGCGTCCCTGGCAAGGGGCAAAGTTTTGGAGAGTGAGGAGGGCATTGTCCCTCCCAGTCAAGCTGTTTTTATCTGGGTTGTTGTGAATGGCTCCATAGGCACCATTTATAAGAGTCACGGGGAAGCTAAGCCTCCCCAGCCCCAACCTCTAGGTTACCCCCTCCTTGCTCTGCTTGCTCTCCTGCCCGAGTCCTTGGCAGTAGCACCAAGTCGGAACTGCCAGCTTCTCTTCCCTTCCCTGCCACTGTTTGCCTGACTAGGTGAGCATAAATGAAATGAATCCATGTGCAGGGCCAGAGCCCCGTGCATGCCATTGTCAGTGTCCCTCCTCCTCCTCCCTCCCCTCCCTCCCCATGATGTACCTTCCTGTTATGTGGAAGGAATAGGAGGAGGAGCGAGACTGGCAGCAGGATACCCAGGGCTCTGGCCCCGCATGTGGGTTCTTTTTGTTTGCGTTCACCCATTCGGGCAAACAGCAGCAGGGAAGGGAAGCTGGCTGTTCCTATTTGGTGTTGCTGCTGTAGATTCGGGCAGGCAGCAGCCTGGAAGGAGGTGTGAACAAATGAGTTATGTGGGTGGGGGGAGGGAGAGAATGAGATGAAGCAATTGTGGGATAAGAGGGGGGAGAGAGAGAAAGGGTTGGAATGATGGTGGGGTAAGGGGTGGTCAATACTGCATGGTGAGGGATATGGAAAGAGAGAGACAGGACTATTGGAGGGGGATAGATAGGCAATGCTGGATGGAGGGAGCGGAGAAATAGAAGGGGCAATAGTGGATGCTGGAGGATGAGGGATAGAAGGGTGATGTTATATGGGGAAGAAAGAGAGAGAAGCTATGGGTACTGAGAGAGACAGAGGGACAATTTTGAATTGGAGGAAGAAATAGAGAGGCAGTGTTACACGGTAGGGGATGAGAGAAACAGGGTTAATGTTCATGTTCAGTTGGGGCAAAAGAGAGAGATACAGAGGAGATCCTGGATGGCCAGGGAGAGAGAGAGAGGAGATGCTGGGTGGGACTGGGGCAGGGGCGGGGGAGCAGAAAGAGAGGGCAGATTCTATATGGCAGGCAAGCAGACAGAAAAACAGAAGATTCTGGATGGAGGAAGAGAAAGGAGATGCTGCATGGCTGAGGAGGAGAAGAGATACTGGTTGTAGGGATGGGAGAAGAGAGGCTGCATGGCTGGGGCTGGGGGAGGAGATGACACATGACAGGGGGAGAGTGAAAAGATGCCACAGGACTGGAGAGAGGGAAAAGAGACAGAGAGGAGATGCTACATAGATTGCAGAAAACAGAGAGAGAGCCACAGACAGGAGATGTTATATGGCTGGAGGGGAGGGGAAAGAGTTGGTGACAGATTGGGGAATTAGAGATGCAAAAAGGGAGGACCTGAGTGAGGGAAAGAGATGAAAAGCCGCAGGTAGATGCAGAAAAGAAATGGGGGGGGGGGGTCAAGACTGGATACTAAGAATGAATTAGATCTGAGTGGACAGAGGCACAGCAAAACAGAAGAAAGCTGAATGGAAAATATAAATGTCAGAGATGGATGTAGTACAACAGGTGAAGAAGATCTCAAAGAAAGAGAAAAAAATGACAAATAAGAGACCCTTGAATGAGTTATGAGAAAACAGAAAAACTGACCAAAGACTGCAACCTACAATTAGAAACATTAAATGGCCAGACAACAAAGGTAGAAAAAATAATTTTATTTTTAAATTTAGAGCGCAATAATGCAGAGTTAGTGTATATTGAGGTTAATATATAAAAATAAAAGAAAAAAAACAGAAAATAAAGTGACTCCTTTTTACTGGACTAAATACATTTTTTGACTAACTTTCAGAGGCCAAAATCTAAATTCCTCAGGTAAGTAAATTATCCTGAACTGAGAGAGAAGGTTTTGGCCTCTGAAAGCTAATCAAAAAATGTAATAAATTAGTCCATTAAAAAGGTATCATCTTATTTTCCCTTATAGTTTTATTTTTATGTATTAATGTGTTTATTTTTGTTTACATCTGCTGTCTTTATATTTTGCCCAGTAGAGAAAAAAATACATTACTGTTTCTAGCTCTCTGGTGTTATATGGTATGCAGAGTCCAGCTTCATTTTTGTGTACATATTTCTGTCTTTAGCTTGTGGGTTCTTATCCCATGCTTAGTGAGGGTCTCTCTGTGTGAAAGAGGCCAGTTATTCTGTTAGCATTGAATGTCTGTGTAGAATCGAACTGTAGTAATCCAGTTTGTTTAGTAGCCAGGTACATTAATGTTCTTGTGGCCACTGATATGTTTACAGCGTTACCTTTTCCTTAATAGGCCTTTGTTATGTGACTCTTGGAAGCAAGTGCTATGTTGGTACTGTAGATTTGGTTTATAGGTCCTGAGTGACTTTAACATTTTGTATTACTTTACAATATGCCTAGTACTAGATTTTGGATTTAGCTCACGTTAGTGAGAGTTACATTCAGGTACACTAACAGGCTTATTTTTGAAAGAGAAGGGCGTCCGTCTTCGACACAAATTGGGAGATGGGCGTCCTTCTCCCAGGGTCGTCCAAATCGGCATAATTGAAAGACGATTTTGGGTGTCCTCAACTGCTTTCCGTCGTGGGGATGACCAAAGTTTACGGGGGCGTGTCAGAAGCATAGCGAAGGCGGGACTGGGGTACACTTAACACATGGGCGTCCTCGGCCGATAATGGAAAAAAAGAAGGGCATCCCTGATGAACACTTGGACGACTTTACTTGGTCCTTTTTTGTTTATGACTAAGCCACAAAAATGTGCCCTAAATGACCAGATGACCACCGGAGGGAATCGGGGATGACCTCCCCTTACTCCCCCAGTGGTCACCAACCCCCTCCCACCCTAAAAAAAATTTTTTTAAATATTTTTCCAGCCTCTATGCCAGCCTTAAATATCATACCCAGCTCTATGTCAGCAGTATACAGATCCCTGGAGCAGTTTTAGTGGGTGCTTCAGTGCACTTCAGGCAGGCGGACTGAAGCCCATCTCCCCCCTACCTGTTACACTTGTGGTGGTAAATGTGAGCCCTCCAAAACCCACTGTACCCACATCTAGGTGCCCCCCTTCATCCCTAAGGGCTATGGTAGTGGTGTACAGTTGTGAGGAGTGGGTTTTGGGGAGCTCAGCACACAAGGTAAGGGAGCTATGCACCTGGGAACTTTTTCTGAAGTCCACTGCAGTGCCCCGTGGGGTTCCCAGTTGGTGTCCTGGCATGTCAGGGGGACCAGTGCACTACGAATGCTGGCTCCTCCCATGACCAAATGGCTTGGATTTGGTCATTTCTGAGATGGTCGTCCTCGGTTTCCATTTTCGCCGAAAATCGGGGACTACCATCTCTAAGGTCAACCTAAATGTTGAGATTTGGGCATCCCCGACCGTATTATCGAAACAAAAGATGGACGCCCATCTTGTTTCGATTAATGTGGGTTTCCCCACCCCTTCGCCGGGACATCCTCAGGAAAACTTGGGTGCCCCATTCGATTATGCCCTTCCACGGTTTTTCTTGGAGGGTTTACAACTGGTTTGTACCTGAGACAATGGAGGGTTAAATGACTTGTCCAAGATCTCAAGGAGCAGCAGTTGGATTTGAACTCTGGTTCTCAGCCTGCTGCTCTAACCATTATGTACGGATAATACATGTTTGGTATCTCAACAATTAACTAAAGGGCAGCAGGTCTGAAAACTGGCATAATATAGGGAAGGTGGGAAGTGTTGGGTAAAGAGGGAGGAAGGGAGAAAGAGCTGTGCTTTGGAGATGAGAATAGGGGAGGTACTGGTGTCAGGCCTAGGTAAGGGGGGACAGAGAAAGTGTAGTCTCCCTTTTGCTTATTCATGTGAATGTGAAAGGGGGCATACTGAGAGAAATTTCTCGTTGTTGGCTAATTTCAATTTTTAGAATAGTAAATATAGATAGATATACCGGCTTCCTAATCAGTCTATTTTAGTTGTCTTTTTTTTTTTTTTAGAATAACCATAATGAATATGTATGACATATATGTATGCAAATGATATGCTATTTAAATTTCAGCAAAGCCTTTGACACGGTCCTACATGGACAACTAAAAAATAAACTGAGTGCCCTCAGAATGGGCCCTAAAGTGACTGGGTTAGGAACTAGATGAGTGGAAGGTAAAGGTTGAATAATCAGTATTAAAAAAAAACCCAAGGTTTACCATAAAATAAGATTAAATTGAAGCTCATAGAAGAAATTAACAGTGTTTCAGTCTCTGAAGAACTGAGATAATTTCTCAGAAAATCCTAGTAATTTGTTCCCCAGTTTTAAAAACCCACCCCCTTTTCTACTGGATCTTGGTTGAGAGAAAGCCTGATAGTTAAGAGAGCACAATTGATATATTTATTTGGATTTTGCTCACACCTTTTCAGTAGTAGCTCAAGGTGAGTTACATTCATGTACACTGGGTACTTTCCTGTCCCTGAAGGGCTCACAATCTAAGTTTGCACCTGAGGCAATGGAGGGTTTACTAATTTGCCCAAGATCACAAGGAGCAGCAGTGGGATTTGAGCCAGCCACATCTGGATATCAAGCCTGGTACTCTAACTGTGAAATCATCTGACACTTACATTTATACTTCCCTGCTGGGCCTGCGAATTAGGCCCCTTATACATCACAGTTGACATGCGCAGTAAACATTTGTAGTTCTCACAGTACACATTTGTAGTTCACAGTACATACACACGTCATAATACTGAAATGATACTGGCTAGGGAAACGAAACTTAGCATCTTGCTCAACACACACACATAATACAATGCTCCTTTCTGGCAGAGGAGATAAGGTTCGTTAGGCTCAGAGATGCAGGCGGGGGGGGTGGCAACACCCTCCAAGGCTATCTATTCATGTGGCGTCTGCGTGCAGGCTGGTTTCTGTGTGCAAGCCTTGCCAACTACCGTTACAAGCTGTTTGTCTAATGCGCCTGCATCCTGTGTCACACAGATAAGCATCAAAGCAGCAGGAGCTGACAAGTTGTGGTTAAGGCACAGTGCAAGAGAACTTAAATGTCCAATACATTCAAGTATGGAGTATGCCACAAAAGGGCAGAAGCAGAGGTAGTATGCACAAAGTAAAGTCCATCAGTAGTATGCACAGAGCTTGAGGTTGTCTTGTTGGTCTAGTAGTATCCAGTGTTCAGTGTTCCACTCCTGTTTCATAACCACTAGGCCAGTCCTCCACTCCACTAGACCACTCCTCTACTCATACGTCAAAACAAATTTACCTTATCAGTTTCTAGCAACCAAGATTCAGTAATTACCATAAAATGGGGTAAATGTAAACAAACAAGATCATACATGATCGCTACCTGATCAATTGTGCACAAGAAAAAGTCTTTCTCTCCTTTTGGATATTTTCTTGAGGCTCTCATTATAGGCACTAATACTCTATTTGTTCTTATGTGACCATATCTGCCTTCACCCAACACAACAGGAATCTGACTACTCTCTATGATATAAGATATAGATTTACCTCAATAATGTATCCCTCAAAAGAGAGTCATCCTGAATTCCATCCAGGCCCTCCTGAAATCCTCACAAAGTCCACAGAATGGAGCCTTTCTTTGTCATGCTCCTTCTCCAGTGTGCGGTCCCTATGGCATAGACCCTCTCTCCTGCCAGGTTCTCAAGGATAATCTAGACTCTTGAGCCCTTGGGCCACTGCTGAAGAGCGGCAGGAGAACCACCCAAACAGGACTGGAACCACTGGACTGAAGCTGCAGCTGAGGCAGAGCAAGCTGGAACAGGCAGGGCAGGAACAGCTAGACTTCACCTGCGCTTGACCGCCGTTCCCCAGGGGTTCAGCCCCTGGGTGCAGGCGGCCGGCAGGACTATGGGACAGAAGGGAAAACCAGAACTGCAGGGTCCAGCAGGCAGCCAGCAAAACAGTCAAGCACTCCAGGAAACAAGCAGGGTCAAAGGCAGGCAGCAACAATAGAATACTCTAGGAAACAAGCAGGGTCAATGGCAGAATAAGAAGTAACAGGGTAGCACTGCAACAAACACTCACTGATGAGAAACTCATCAGACGACCTCTGTTGCAAAGGCAACCTAGAAAGTTCCCAGGTGGTAATAAAGGCACCACAGATGAGGTCACCAGTAAGGGTGGGGCTTGGCAGCAACAACAGCAGAGCACGGCTTGGCTGGAATAGGATCCTGGAATGGACTAGACTGGACTGGAATGGATTTCAGGATTTTCACACAGGCTTCAGTATTTACAAACAGACTTGGCTTGGCTGGAGGAACCCCAAAGCAAGTCCGACAGGGAATATAGTCACAATCGTGACATCGCCTTATCCTCGATGAATGAATGTGATATCATTGGAGGCAGAGCTTAATGATCAACCCAGGAGAACTGACATTCCTGCTGCCCTACAGTAGGGGCAAACTCTCAGGTAATGAGGTCTGATGGATAACAGGACTAAACTAAATGGACAGTGCCACTGTGGTACCACACAATACGTATCTTCAGTGCCACTACCTATACAATTAATAGTGCTGGATATAAGGGTTAAGTTAATTGTCTTTGCAGACATTTAACTTACTATACCCTGGTCATCTCACTGGCTGAATATTGGGCCCATATAAGGAAAAAGAAAAGGAAACTGAGGGTTCTTCAAGCAAATGGCTGAAAAAAATAAAATCAAAAGAGTTGATGTTCATGAAGTAAGGAAGAATGCAAAAAGAGAAGCACAGAAAAGAATACCAGACAAAAAGAAGCAAAGAGAGAAATGTGGCTGGTAAAAAAAAAAAGCACAGGCAGAAGAAAATGTGGCTAGATTGATCACGGCTTGCTGTTATACTGTATTCAGGAATCAGACTTGAAAGGAACAGATTTTTATCTGATTTTTCTTTCTGTTCTTTTCAGGTGCATTATGACAGCTCCTTTTTTTTTTTAGTTCAAATCTTTTTTATTAATTTTTTAAAAGTAATAAAATATACACAAAATGATGTTTCATCAGAGAAATACATTGCATGCTCAAATCAGGGGCGTAGCCAGACTACAGATTTTGGGTGGGCCTAGGCAAGAAGTGGGTGGGCACCAAGTGTTCTCCCCTCCCCCAAAAAAATATCTCAGCAGGTGGGAAAAAGCTTCTTTCCACCTTTTCAGTTTGTAGCAGGCATGTGCAGAAAACAGAGCATGAGCAGGTGCCGGTATCATGGAGAGTACTGTTTTCGTTACCATCAAGGGGAAGTCTTCAGCTGGCCGAGCTTGGGATCCCCACCAGCTATCACCAAATGTGTGCTACTGTTGGGTGGGCCTGACCCCTAAGTTGGTAGGCCCTGGCCCACCCAGGCCCACCTGTGGCTACGCCACTGGCTCAGATGAATAGAACTATGAAATAACAATTATGGGAAAAAACCCAACAATTTATTTATTTAAAAGATTTATAACCCAGATATCTACAACCCTGTGCAGGGAACATATTACATTCATAAGATATATATTACATAAACACTATTTGCAAAAACATCAAAGTCAATAACAATAATAAAAATAAAGGAGATGCTATATAAAGACAAAGAGGGGCATTTTCGAAAGGGACATCCCAGTTTCGATTTGGACGTCCTTGCAAAAAGTCCAAATCCGGGGCGGGGAAAACCATATTTTCGAAACAAGATGGACATCCATCTTTCGTTTCAAAAATACCGTCAGGAACATCCAAATCCTTAAATTTGGACGTCCCTAGATTTAGACATCCCTAGACATGGATGTTTCTGACTTTCAGCGATTTTCGAAACCAAAGACATTCATGTCAAAAACGTCCTAATGCAAGCCATTTGGTCATGGGAGGAGCCAGCATTTGTAGTGCACTGGTCCCCCTGATGTGCCAGGACACCAACTGGGCACCCTAGGGGGCACTGCAGTGGACTTCATAAAATGCTCCCAGGTACATAGCTCCCTTACCTTGTGTGCTGAGCCCCCCAAAACCCACTACCCCCAACTGTACACCACTACCATAGCCCTTACGGGTGAAGGGGGCACCTATATATGGGTACAATGGGTTTGTGGTGAGTTTTGGACAGCTCGCTGTTTCTTCCACAAACATAACAGGTAGGGGGGGATGGGCTAGGTCCGCCTGCCTGAAGTGCACTGCACCCACTAAAACGGCTCCAGGGACCTGTATACTGCTGTGATGGACCCGAGTATGACATCTGAGGCTGGCAATCAACATTTTGAAAGATATTTTTTGAGGGTGGGAAGGGGTTAGTGACCACTGGGGGAGTAAAGGGAGATCACCCCTGATTCCCTCCAGTGGTCATCTGGTCCTTTCGGGCACCTTTTTGTGCCTTGGTCGTAAGAAAAACACGACCAGGTGAAAACATCCAAGTCACTTAACCCTCCATTGCCCCATGTAAGCCGCATTGAGCCTGCCATGAGTGGGAAAGCGCGGGGTACAAATGTAACAAAAATAAAATAATTATGGGTGTTAATTCACAACATTTTAGATTTGTACGTGCATCTCGCTAAGTGGTACTCTATAAAGATCTGTGCACAAATCTTATGGTGCAGAACTCAGAAGGGCTGTGGCCATGAGATGGGCAAAGGTGGGTCAGGAGCATAAAGATGCGAAGTATTGCAGAATTCCTGGGATTTGCACCCAACTTGTGTGCTGGAATTTACACCAGGTTTCAGCAGGGGCAACTTTGGTGCTCAAAGTAAGGTACGAGATCCGTGATTAAGCATTATTTTATAAGGGGAGCACATCCTTTATAAAGTAGCACTCTGTGGTGATTTTTCTCTACACCCAAATTTGGCTACCGTTTACTGAATCCACCCCTTAGTGTGTATTAATATATGCAGAGACAGACTAAGCAGTAATCAAACTCTGACACCTGTGGGGGTCATTTTATATATTTCCGTAGGTAAAACAGTTTTACTTGCATAAATTGGAAATAATGCTATGGACATTTTTAGAAACCCAGAACTCTAACTTTTGTCCCTTTGTATTTTTATGTAGAGTCTCTTCGTACTGAACTAGGTAAGTTTCTCTTCTCAAGTACATCACACTACTGTTAAAGATTTTCTGAACTCTGACGGTTGTGTTTCTCTGTTTGATTTCAGAGTTTAGAAGATGCTGTAGCTATGCAGGTAACTCAGTCTGACAATCTCACCTACACAATATGAATTTCGTCTTCTATGTAGCTGTTGTCAGTGTGCTGCCACAATACAGCCTTGTACATAAGAACATAAGCTCTGCCATACTGGGACAGACCAAGGGTCCATCAAGTCCAGCATCCTGTTTCCAACAGTGGCCAATCCAGGTCATAAGAACCTGGGAAGATACTAAAACAGCAAGACAGGTTTTATGCTGCTTATCCTAGAAATAAGCAGTGGATTTCCCTAGTCCATCATAATAATGATTTATGGACTTTCCTTTTAGAAAATTATCCAAACCTTTTTTAAACCCTGTTAAGCTAACTGCTTTTTCCGCAATCTCTGGCAACTAATTCCAGAATTTAATTAAGTAGAGAGATGTGGTAGCCGTGTTAGTCCACTTTTAAAGGTAATCAATAGAAGTAGAATAAAATATAACAAAGAAAAAATTAAGATGATACCTTTTTTATTGGACTAACAATACATTTTTTGATTAGAAGGTAGCCCTTCTTCGTCAGATCAGATGAAGATGGGCTACCTTCAGAAGCTAATCAAAAAATGTATTAACTTAGTCCAATAAAAAAGGTATCATCTTATTTTCTTTCCTTTGTTTTATTTTATTCTATTCCAAAGTTTAATTGTTTCTCCAAGGACAAGCAGGCTGCTTGTTCTCACGACTGGGTGACGTCCATGGCAGTCCCTTCCAACCGGAAGAGTTTCACAGCAAACTCAAAAAGTCTCGTGGGAGGTCCCGCGCATGTGCGGCTGTCTTCCCGCCCGTGCGCGACCGCTCCCGCTCAGTTTTTCGTTTTCCACGGTGGAAAGAAACTGCGTTCCGTCCCTCTCCTCTCAGGCCTCGGAAACCGTTTGACGATTCATTCGCTTTTTCTTTGTTTAGTGGCGTCGTCCGCGCTTTCTTTTTCTTCTTTTCCTTTTCAAAAAGTAAAAAAAAAACAAAACTTGTTTTACCTGTAGTTTTTTAGTTTTGGCCGCCTTAAGTTTCCTTTCACTGCCGTCATGGCCCTTTTGACCGCGCATCCGCGTTCTGCCCTTTTTGTGGCCCTTTTCGCCGCCACCATCGATGATTTTGACCTCGCCGCCGCAATTTTTCCATCAATGGCATCAAGGATTCCCAGTGGCTTCAAGAAGTGTGGTCAGTGCGGCCGGGCAATCTCACTTTCCGACACCCACACTTGGTGCCTTCAGTGCCTCGGGCCTGAGCATAACCCCAAAGCGTGCAAATTGTGTCTTAGCTTTAAAAAGTGGATGCAGGTGGCGAGACAATCTCAGTGGGAACGTCTTTTTGGAGCTTGGCCCGGCTCTTCGGCATTGACGTCGACAGCATCGGTGGCGGTGACTTCGGCACCGGATATGGCATCAACCTCAGGAGAGCAGGTACCACAGGCCCGACGACCACCTCTCGCTGGGAGCAGTGAGTAGTCGAGTGGGCCTCCACCTGCCTCGACAGTTCCTGCTGTGCAGGCCCATTGGGACCGACCCTTTTCGGACCCAACCCCGAGGAGGCGTGTGGATTCCACGTCCTTGTCGGTACCACGGAGCGCCAATGACGTGCATCGAAAGAAACAAGCTAAGACGCATCGTCATCAGTCGCCCCCTTCTCACGGTACCGTGCGCTCCAGGGCGTCGAGGGACCCGGCCCCTGAGAAGCGTCGACACGGGGAGTACTGCTCCCCCTCCATCCAGGAGGTGTTGATGCATTGGTCGTCAGGCAGTCCGGTACCGCCTCCTGGCCCCGTGCAGATTCTATCTCCAACTCCTGCACCGGTCCCTCAGCTTTTCCCAGCAGAGACTCTGGACGAGCGCCTCCGGGCCATTCTTCCAGGTATCCTGGAAGGGCTGCTGTGCCAGTCTCTCCCGGTGCCGGGGATGCTTGCGCCCTCGGCACCATTGATGGAAGCGCCGGCTGGCTCTGGCCCTGTGATGCGGTCGCCAACACCGGTACCGCTTGCGGCATCGGTCTCGGCCGCCACTCAGGTGTGCTCTCTGTCGACGTCGATGGAGGGAGCTTCATCCCCGCCGGCGCGGGAGTCCACCTCTCAATGTCATCATCGAGGACTTGGTTCCTCTGAGTCGAGACGGGCCCGGTTTCGGACTGAAGTCAAGGAAATCATGTCCGACACTGAGGAGGAGGCCTTGTGGGGGGAGGAGGAGGACCCCAGGTATTTCTCTTCCGAGGAGTCCTGTGGTCTTCCCTCCGACTCCACTCCTTCACCGGAAAGGAAACTTTCGCCACCGGAGAGCCTTTCCTTTGTCTCCTTTGTTAGGGATATGTCTGTGAGCATTCCATTCCCCGTGGCTACTGTGGA